>NW_011888797.1:5823883-5824942 GCF_000151845.1 Pteropus vampyrus | reverse complement strand
GAAAAGAATTCTAAAATTTAAGTAAGAATGTTAAAATTGCTAAGTTTATAATGACAGGAAAGAAAAACCATTCACTACTAACCTCTGGAGGAAACTAGAGAACTAATACAATATTCTGCAAACTAGTAAAAAAAAAAATTAGCAAGCATTTATCGTGTCTTTTCCGTGTAAATTATATCTCAGGGCAACCAAAGAGATGCCAATGGAAATATTTTTTGTTGACAAATTCCGGCAATGTAAAAAGAATGAAACTATTAGAATATCACTATTTTGCATGTCCTAATTAAATAATGGATAAATGAATGATCATCATCATAAACTAAATAAAACCATCAGGAAAAAAAGATGATGGGGAACTGAACAATGGATGAATCTGGGCCCCAAACACCTCAAACCAGTGATCAATTCCAGTGACAAAAACTAGATATAACAAGACATATTCTTCAGAAAAAAAAAAAAAAAAAAGCCTGAAATAGGATCTAGCCTCTGAATTTAACTACTGTTTTACCAGAAATTTAGAGGACAGAGGAATATATAGGAATATATATGTTAAATAAAAGACGCCATGGGGATGCCATTATGTGGGAAGCCAGAATAGGGGAAATTCTTTAGGACAAAAGCTCCAGTTTTTCTCAAACATATGTATACACACACACAGAGGGAGAATCTATAGATCAAAAGGAACTTAAAAAGACATTCAACTGAATGCAGTATGAGACATGTTTGGATCCTACCTGAACAACAATCATACTGTAAACAACAGTATTTATAAGGAAATCATGGAAATTTGAATACATGATGGATCTTGGATGATATTAAGCAATTATTCTGTTAAAATTTTAGGTGTGAAAATGGTGGTATAATTTTTTAAAAGTCATACCTTTTAGATACATTTTAAAGTATTTTCAGAATCTGACTTGATATCTGAGATATTGAAATGATCTGATGGCTCGGATTTGTTTAAACAACCCAATTTGTGGAATGGCAGGAGTGGGAGACAGCTGAGGAGGGGATAGATAAAACAAGACCGACTTCCATTGACAATAACTGAAGCTGGGT
>NW_011888797.1:5822320-5823833 GCF_000151845.1 Pteropus vampyrus | reverse complement strand
GGTCTACAAAAAACTGGCTGGTACTCTATAAAGCTTCTTGGTCATAAAAGGCAAAGAAAGACTAAAGAACTGCTCCAGATTGAGGCTAAGGAGACTTGCCAGCTGAAAACAATGTATAATCCCGGATCAGAAAAAAGACTTTAGTGGGACATCTGACAAAATGTGAGTTATAGTACTATCATCAAAGTTAACTTCCTGTGGTTGATCGCTGTGCTATGGTTACCTAAGATGGTCACATTTGGGGAATCTAGGTGAGGATTAAGGAAATTCTTTGTACTATTTTTGAATCTTCTTCGCATGTCTAAAATTATTTCAAAATGAAAAAGTAGTAATAATTTTAGACTTCTATACAACCAAAAATATCAAAAACAAAAATATAAACAAGTATGTAATACAGCAAATAGAAACAAACACTGAGACACCTGTGAAACATAAAGATTATATCTTCTTAAAAACCATCTGCACGAAATAGGTACTTTATTGAGGTCAGCTGAAGCAATCCCTGGGAAATGGTGTTCCAAAGCTCAACATGTATAATTATGCAAATCTGACAGGCTGCATAATTTTACTGTGAATTTCCACGTGGTTTAAGATAAATTAGGAGAATGGTAATTTCTAAAAATCTTAACTCTACATGAACTTCTATTTTTCACCTCTCCCGAGTCATAATTTCTACACTTTGGAACTTATATCTTGTTGTAATTAATGTATTTAGTCATTCGGCATATATTTATAAGGCTTCTACTCTGAACAAGGCTCTGTGCTAGAAGCTTGGGAAACAACAGTTAACCCAACAAGGTTCTTTCCTTTGGAAGTTTACAATTTAGAACGAATAAAATCAAATGAAACCAACAACGGTTAATATGAAGGACAAAGGGTCATAACACAGGAAGTAGTGGGTGCTATGGAAGCAAAGCTATTTAAACTCCTTTGTTTAGTGTTTCAGTAACTGCCTATATTTCCTACATAATTGAGTCCGAGTCCACTTTAGGTCTTGGTCTATGCCCTCCTAGGCGGTGGGAACTGCAGCTATGATGTCCTCTAAGGATACCTGAAGAAAATGAGTTGTTTACAAAGAACTCGTAAGGAAAGGTGATGGGTCTCTCAAGTTTCCTTCACATTCTTATCCTCTCTCCCATTGCATAATTTGATTCTTCGATTAACTAAAACCAGCCAGAAAATTTAGACCATATTTCTATTTAGGTGAGACACCAAATCAAATGCTTCTATAGGTACTGATTCTGGAATGATACTCATGTCATCCTGATAAGCTGCATTAATATTTCTCTGCCACATAAGTGGCTGACCCAAAAAAGAATATGGCCTGAAGGAACAAGGGCAGAAGCAGAACAGCGCCAAGAGGTAGTACCTCTGACAGAGTACAGACTCCTCAGGTACCTTACCTCTCCTTCAGGAGTGTCCGAAGGGCAGAGCATTCCCCACTGAGATGGCTGGAGGGATCGAGGACCACTCACTTTTCTTGTTTTTTCAAACTGGGAAGAGATTCTTGTCA
>NW_011888797.1:5821042-5822270 GCF_000151845.1 Pteropus vampyrus | reverse complement strand
AAAAAAGTGAATCTCAGTGACATGCACCAATATAGATGAATCTCAAAACAAAGCTGATTGAAGAAAAAAGTTGCAGAAAAATGTATATAGTATGAATCTGTTTTTATAAAACTCAAAAAAGCAAGATTTACATTGTAATAAAATATTTTAAAATTAAATGATGTACTAAAAAAGAAAATAATAAGTATACGAATTCAAGATAGTGGGGGAATAAGAACGGAGTAAGGAAGATGTATATTGGTAAATGGAATTTTGTTAATAACGGCCGATTGTTAAGAATTACATAAGCTGGGTAATGGATTTGAGAGTGTTGATTTTATTTGTACCCTTTACAACTTATATATGTGTAACATTTTTATTTTTAATGTTAAAAATTATGTAAAAAAAGTGAAATGATATTAAGCCATAGTGACACATCTAAAACAGTATAACCATGGAAAATAAATTGATAGGATGAAATAGGAAAATCATAAACACAGACTAGGATGGTCGTTTCCAGAACTGGTGGAGTAGCTCCTATGGGATGGGACTCACCTGCTGATAATAATATGCTCTGGACAAATGTTAAAACTATTTGAAGGTACTGAAGAGCATCCAAAAGCAGGCAGAAATGGGAGGAAAGCTGACACTTATCAAAAGTGAGTGGCACTGAGTGCATCTCCTATTTTGAAAGTTTTTCAACGAAGGATAGGAAACATTGGCAAGAAGGGTCCAAACTACATTGGGAAGTGAAAACTCAAAGAGAGACCCACAGTTTTACTGAAGCCAGAGGAAAAAGATCTGAGGCACTATAGTAGCTGGAAAGTGAGAGGAATTCACAGAAAGGAGAGAACCACAGGAAGAAAACTCCCAAATTACATATATATACTTTGCCCAAATTTCTGGCCGACCCCTTAAACTACACATTGAGTTGTGGCCCATATCTCCCCACTGCCTCAAATCCAGACAGAGGTTCTGACTGCTTTGTCCAATAAAGTAAAGCGAGTGAAGCTGTGACTTTTAAGACTAGGTCATTAAGGCCATGCAGATTGTCTTGCTCATGAGAAACACTTGGAGTCCTAGGCCACTGTGAGGCCACAACACTGGAAAGGTCAGGTCCTAGATAGGCCCAGCTGTCCCCATCAACCTCCAGCAGAACAATGTCCACAATCAACACACCATGTGAAATAGAAGAATCAGATAGAGGAGTCCTGCCTGAATTCCTGACCCACAAAATTGTCAGATATAA
>NW_011888797.1:5820129-5820992 GCF_000151845.1 Pteropus vampyrus | reverse complement strand
GGGCAGAAGCAGAACAGCGCCAAGAGGTAGTACCTCTGACAGAGTACAGACTCCTCAGGTACCTTACCTCTCCTTCAGGAGTGTCCGAAGGGCAGAGCATTCCCCACTGAGATGGCTGGAGGGATCGAGGACCACTCACTTTTCTTGTTTTTTCAAACTGGGAAGAGATTCTTGTCATCATGCCCAGTGCAGATATATATGACAAGCGAGACAGCACTTGAGTCACACCTTGGCGGTCCATTTTAAACCTCTTTAGAGACCAATTTCCCTATTGAGAGAGGAGAGACACAGACTATCACTAATTATTCATATATTGTCTGATACTCTGCAGTTATTTTGAGAAGTTCATCATAGGAACTGCATGCTTATGAAATTAGAGCCATGATGTATATTCAGATATCAAAATGTCACAATTAGAATTAAAATTTAGCCAGGTTACTCACTGGGGTTTTCTAGGAATTTAATGAATATTACCCACATCTAGTGATCATCTCAGAATGCTGTGATGTATCAACCTTATCACATCAAAGCAGTTATTTTCTAAAGAACTAATTATATCTGAAACAAGCCAGTTCAGCTAGAGGTTTCCATTGCAGTCAATAAGCTAACCAAAAAAAACGCCAGCAATTTCTATACACATTTAAGGTAAAATCAACTTGAAGCGTGAAGATATAATTTCATGTTGGAATGTGCTATTATTTGAATGTCTTCCAGAATTCGTCTCAATTATAGGAAAATACAGAAACAGAAAAATTACTAACAACAGTTATCAAGGATAGTGAATAAACTGTAGGCTCCTTAATCAGGGCTAAAAACTGCATAAATTTTCATATTAAGAAATATTACATGTGCTCTGTGGCTAT
>NW_011888797.1:5817045-5819689 GCF_000151845.1 Pteropus vampyrus | reverse complement strand
ACCTGTTCTCTTGAGAAAAATGCATATAGGATCACGAACACAAATTTTTATATTTAACTTCAGGGAAGAAACTCATGGATCCCAGGTTAAAAATCCTCATAGTAGAGAAATTGCTGGAATTTCAGAATCAGATGAAATGATATGTTTGAATTAAAATATGTGACTTTGGGGGAGCTTCCTCACAAAGTTAAGTTTAATCATTGTTACAGTGAAGGTCTATCACCTCAGAAATTTGAGTTTTTGATAACATGGAAAAGAGCTAAATTCTAGGGAGAAACTATACGTTACAAAGCAAAGAAACAGAGCAAACACATTTCCCCCACAAGTTAACTTTTTATATTGCTTTCTTCTGTTAACTCCTTTTATGCTTTGAATAAGAATGAACCTCATAAACTGACTCATGCCCAGAGATTAAAAGTTAGGTAAATCAATATTCAGCACAGACAAAGCAGCAGCTATTGGCAAATGGGAAGTAGATGTGGAAGTGAAGCCAACATTTTCAGCAAGAGCATTTGTTCTAGTATTCTATGGGAGTATTACGAGGGGAGAGAAGAGGAACAGATAAGGGGTCTAAAACTGCTTCTCTGAGGACATTTATTTGTCGAAAATATTCTACTAATAATGGCTACACTCACAGAATTTTGAAGGTCATCTTTTTCTGGTTGCCTACAGATTGGGGTACATCTGCAACAAGGCGTAGTATGGATTTTTCTAATTAGCAGTCTTCTCCAGAAGGTAAAGCTATCACTTAGGGGAAAAAGAACTACTCAACACAGCCATTCTGATCCGAAAATCATGGGTCAGAAAGCAAGGAAAAGTAATTTTAACAGAAGTGTGTTCAAGTGTTCTCTGGAATCTTCTCTTCAAATATCCAGGGATCTACTTTCAGACAAGTTTGGGCTACAAGAGTTTGATGCCTAAAAAGGCATGGAGGCCTGGTTCCCCTCAAGTCCGGACACAGCTGTCACTGCAAGGGCTGCTCACACAGACTCACTGCAAACTTCTAAAGTCAAGTATTGCAGCAAGTCGGCCACTAACTCCTTCATTGTTATGAGAATCTATGTGTAACACTACACTATTCTTTTGTTGGGGCAAAATCCCAGCCATAAAATTAATTTCATGTCTGGCAAATAAAACGTGAACCAGACTTTATCAGATAGACCTGTAGTTGTTATGCTTTAAGAAAGGAAGCAAAACCCTATCTGATAACCCTTTATGAACAGCCAGGGCCTGAATACACAGCAGCTGCCGAGGCCTGAATTTATCTCTATGTGAGGAACAGCTGATAGCCTTTTGAGGCATATAAACCTATAACGAAATGAAACATTTTATACCATTTTAGACAAAAGTTGTCATTGATAAATCTACTGGTAACATGTCCATTATGTTAATAGAAAAAAAATGGGGGAAGTATCCATGAAAAAAAAATAAAACCTATTACTGGTGAAAAGAAAAGATTTTTCCTTTATGTAAGTATATCTATTTTCTTATTGCTTCGTATAACAGGAACTATAATTTCACAAGTCATATAGTAACAAAATTCCTACTGATAACATTTAAACTGCAGACTATCATTCAAAGTAGAAAATCTGTGAACTGTAAGCATCCTTTAATATATATGTATATATTCTTTACTTAGATTCTCAAAGTACTTTAAATTTCCTTTCCAATGAATAGATTTACGACTAAGTCACAAAACTGAATGAGTGACTGAAGACTCACAGTAGAAATGGCGTTCACCATGCCATTGGTGATCTGGTCTTGACGCATGTGTTTCACAACATCAAACTGGGCTGCTCTTTGCTTAGGAATCACCTGGTCTGCAATCTTCTTCATTTCAGAATTAAATTTTTTGAACAAATCTTCAAAAAGAAGAGATAAAAGCTAAAGGAAAAAAAGTATACGGTGAACTTTCAAAATGCAATTATTAGCTTATTTAATACATTTTAGGTCTTTATTAAAACTTGTAGAAAAAAACAAAGAAACTGCTTAAAACAAAAAAATTAATTCAGTTTGATAAATATGTACTTTTCTATATGCGTACTACTATGCCAGGTATGGAGGGTAAAAGTAATGACATAATCTCTGCATTCAAAGTCACTTAATTTAGACCAGTCACTCTTAGACTTTGAGATTTCACTGACCAGTTACCTAACTTTTAAATTTAGAAATAAAGATTATTAAAAAAAGAGTGGAGTGAGAGAAGCATCATAATTAAAACATTTGACACCACCAAAGATGGGTGGCATTTGGACCTTCCTATATCACTGGTAAAAATGTAAATTGGTACAACCACTAACAAAACAGTTGGCCATTATCTACCCATTCCTATGCCTTAGCGGTTCCTCTCCTAAGTATATCCCCTGCAGCAGTGGGCCTCAAACTTTAGCATACAGGGTAATCACACTGAGGGATTGTTAAGAAACAAATTGCTGCCCTTACCCTTATAGCATTTGCCTCAATAGATTAGGGTATAGGCCAAGAATTTTCATTTCTAACAAGTTCCCAGGAGATGCCTGTGCCGCTGGTGGGGAAAGGGTACCTTGAGAATCACTGCCCTACAGAAACATGCCTTGATGTGCATCAGGACACATATGTAAGATGTTCATAGCAGCATTATTTGCATCAGCTAAAAACTAGAAAC
>NW_011888797.1:5807785-5812200 GCF_000151845.1 Pteropus vampyrus | reverse complement strand
GGGACAGCATGCAATGCAGCGATAGATAACCAGACCACCATACAAAGTTTGCAAAACTAAGTAGGTTGCTTATTATAAGTAAATAGCAGGCATATTTCTTCAATGATCAAATATAATATTATAAGTACTTAAAGTCCCCTGCAAAATTAATTGTGTTCATTTTTTTCTTTTGTATTTTATTTCCTTTATAGAAGAAGAAAAAAGTTTGGTATATTTGTGATCTAAGTTATCTAACAAAACATTAAAGTAATATTGGGGAGAGTATTATATATACACTATTTTAAGAAAAATTCTCAAAATTCAGTGAAATTTTGTAAGCTAAAGATTTTCCAGATTCCATACTGACTATATTCTTGAATGTTTGTTACCCACAGGTTGTTTTTGGACTCTAAATGAAGACATTCAAAGGAAATGAGTCTTCCCTTCCGGCCGCTACTGAACAAAGAACTTCCTAAGTGGAATGTGATGCTTTTCCCCCGTAAGTTAGACTTGTCCTTCTACTCTTCTACTAAAATCAACTTTGCAGATAGGAAGCCAGGATCCTGACTTGAATTTACCATGTCAGAAGTGTTTTAAAAAGAAAACTTCCTCCTCTGAGAGCTTAATCCTTTCTTCCACTCAGACCCAGCAGCTTCGCTCATGGAAAGAAAGACTATGGGAATGAAAGCAGGTGCAGCAGGGTGAGAGGGATGAAGAAGCCCATTTCAGTAACTTCCTGTGGAAACTGGCAAAAGGAACTTGAATAAGCATCCTGAACAGAAGCAAATGCCCTTAACCTAAACCACAAAAGCTCAGCTCTATTTTAATTAGTCTCTTACACTTAGACTTTTGTGTCTCAAATTATGACAAAGATTTTTTTTGGATCCCAGCTGAATCTATTGTAACCCCCCTTCCCCCCCCCCACCCCGATTCAAACACAAGGAAACGCCCCTGGTACTAAACAAGTAAAAAGTAAGCGCACACTCGACAGAACTCCTGCCTCATCAATACATTTCTCCACCCCTAAATTTTCGATTTAAGAGAAATAATGTTCTCCAGTTCAAAGAGCAGCGAGACACTACAAGGCCAAGTCACATAATAAGCCTCATTATTTAAGTCAAGAGTGAAATGATTAAAAGGGATGGAATGCTGGTGATAATATTCAATACCTCGCACCCCTAGTATGAGGCCTTTCAGCCTGCTTAAGACAGGAGCATTAAAGAGCATGTTATATTTAAGGAAAAAATGCTGACAGCTCATCAATTGATTTTCAATGAAAATGCTAAAAAAAATTAATAAAGAAGTTAAGCTGCTGAAATACAGTTTCACCAATTAGCTTAATGTCAGAGAATTCTAATTAGGCGTCTTGAGATTGCTATTTAGTGTTTAAGCCTTCAGAGTGCCAAATTCTCCTTTTCACACAAACTGGTTGCAAAATTAAAGACATTAGGCAGCCTTAATTACATTATCAGAACAGCTGGGATTAGGCAATCTCTGAAGTCAAGACGGCATTCTTTTGTCACAGGGTAGAAATCCCTGGCTTTCCAGGGTGCCGGATTTTGGTGCCGTTCCATATCTCACCCATACAAAGCAAGCTGCATTAGAAACAAAAAATTTGCGGACAAAGAATAGAGTAATACTCGGCAAATAATGAACACATTACTGAAAAAGAAAAGGTAGGTGAAAAGATTAAGCCTGAAACCGGTAGGTTTTGCTAACACCTCTACTGGCGGCTGGCCTGCCAGCCCTCAGGTGGCAGCAAGACTGAGAGAAAGCTCTGTGGACCAGCTTGGCCAGTGGGTACAGCTGTTATCTAAAGCTGGAGCACATTTATGCTCCCTTGTCCCATGGGGTGTGAAATTAGCAGCTATTGTTTTTACACCATTTTGCCAACACAATGCCTTTTATGTCTTTACATTGTTCAGAGAGTGATGTTTTCTTGCACATGGGAATCCTCTTTTTAATTTTTAAGCAATAGGATTGTTTCTCCTCTCCCCTCTCCCAACTCCATTCCTTACTGCTCTAAACCAACATTTTTTTTTTGATGGAATCATTTAACAGCATGATTTTTTCCAATTAAAAAACTATAAAAGTGGGACCGATGATGGTGGGGACACCCATAATGCCCTGAACTGTGGTCATTCTGAAGGCAGCCAAAAACCCACCTGCTAGCATCAGCCATTAAGCAAACAGAACTTCCCAAGTATGTAGACTTTAACTTTTCCCCAAATATAAAATTGTTATAATTTTTTAATTCTAGTTTTTATATTTTTAGTTGTGGTAGTAACTGCTGTTATCATTCCAATTACCATCATCTGTCACCCAAAATACTGCCATAGCCTCCTAACTGGTCCATTCCTGGCCCGTTTATCTCCAAATCAGATCTTTTTAAACTGAAAACCAGGTTGTGTAACTTCCCTGATCAAAACTCTCCAGTGGTTTTCCACTGCATGTAAAACTAAATCCGAACCCCTTCCATGACCTACAGGTTACTCCTCCGATGTCATCTCTCAGCACACTGATCCTCTTCTAGCTCCTCCAGCTCCAGAACTGCCTGGGGATGCATGCGCTTGCTCGGGTTTCTGCTGGAACACAGTTCCCAAGGTTGCATAAGACTGGCTTCTCCTCACTCGAGTCTTATCTGGGATGCCTGAAGACTCAGCTTAAAATATATCGCTTTTTCAAAGAGATCTTTCCTCACCATCCTAACACCCTATCGCCACAAACACCCCAACTCTCTAACAGGCTACTTTCGGTTTTCTTTATACACTATGACTACTGATATTACCACATTTATTAACAGCTTACTTGTGCATTGTCTGTCCCCCCTACCAAAATGCACTCTTGAGAACAGGTGCCTCATAAAGTTCCGGTCACCACTGTATCTCCATTGCAGAGTACTTTATCTGGGGACAGAGAGGTGAATAGAAATGGTTCCTGCCCTCAGTGAGCCTTACCGTCTAAACGGGGAAGAAGCATGGAGATAAAGAATTACACACTAACTCAGCAAATGAAGACCTGAGTGCTCTTGGCATCTGGAAGACAGAGCAACTAACTACTCCGGGGGTTCACAGACGGTTTCAGGGAGGGTGACTCAGAGAATAACAAATGAGTGGGAGCTCCTCATTAGGGAGAGGGTGAAGTGGAGATGAAGGAGGAGCAACTTAGGCATAACTCAAAGGCATGGAAGGATGAAAGAGCATCACGGTGTGTTTGGGAAGACATAAGTGGCTCGCCTTGGTATGACAGCAGGCTGAAAATGTGCACAGGGCAAGATCATCAAGGACCCTGCCAGCCTTGCTGGAGCTTACATTTCGTTCTATAGAGCAGTCAACTGTGTTTATGATTGCCACGGAGGGGTTTCAGGGGAAGGGCAAGTAGGCAGAGAAACAAGCCTTTCCATCCTGTCTCAACCAGAGAGGACCAACTTTTATCTGTTTTAATACTGGGATCCGAGTAAGAGTTCATGCTTTAGAAACCTTAAAATCCACATCTGAAGCTCAGGCCCACTGAGGGATGCTCCTGGGAAGTGGACCTGGGCCTCACCTAACCTCATAGTGAATGCTTAGGAATTCACAGACATATTGCTTTGAATATCTGTTTCATACTGAGGACAAATTGCTCCTTTATAAGATTTCTTCTAAAATTGCAAAATCTGACTCCAAACTTGCCCCTGACAAAGAACCTCAAAGAAGGCCCACAAAACAGCATAAATTCACACGTAGGCCTGAATGTCTGCAAGCCAAGAGTTTCCAACAGTACCAGTTAATGAAGATATTTGTATATGTGTAAGATATCTCTGGAAGGATGGAGGAGGAGGAGGGAAAAGTGACTGTTACTGGGGAGAGGAACTAGGGAACTGGGTTAGGTGGGAAGGCAGGTCAGAGGTGGAAGAAAGACTAATTTCCACTGTAAACTTTCTTGGTATTGTTTCAAATTCTTTTTACTATGTTAATATGTTATTTTTAAAAGAATTTTTACTGTGTATTATGATTTTATTTTAATATCTGCTATTTTATGTTTAATTTTATTGTTAATTTTATTATTTATTTGAAATTATAACATTGTTTTTTAAAAAACTAAAAATACTTGTTTAAATTGGTAAGCCAAATAACCATGAGAATGGCAAATGGAATATCTTACAGCCCGGCTATGAGCGAAAGAACTAAACAGAATGTTTCAGCTGTTGGTAAAAAGACAGGATTCAGAGGTTTATAGCCAAGTTAACTGCCTTAAAACAAAAACCAGAACACTCTAAAGGAATAAAACAGAATCTAGAGTTTCTACAACTCATCATCCACAATGTCCATTTGAATACAATCCAAGATTATGAGACATTTGAAGGAACAAGAAAACAAGACCCATACTCAAGAGAAAAGCAAATCAATAGGCTGATCTTAAAATGACTGACATGTTCTCAGAAGCTCAGCAGGGTC
>NW_011888797.1:5805750-5807735 GCF_000151845.1 Pteropus vampyrus | reverse complement strand
CAAAGTCACTTAATTTAGACCAGTCACTCTTAGACTTTGAGATTTCACTGACCAGTTACCTAACTTTTAAATTTAGAAATAAAGATTATTAAAAAAAGAGTGGAGTGAGAGAAGCATCATAATTAAAACGTTTGACACCACCAAAGATGGGTGGCATTTGGACCTTCCTATATCACTGGTAAAAATGTAAATTGGTACAACCACTAACAAAACAGTTGGCCATTATCTACCCATTCCTATGCCTTAGCGGTTCCTCTCCTAAGTATATCCCCTGTAGCAGTGGGCCTCAAACTTTAGCATACAGGGTAATCACACTGAGGGATTGGTAGAAACAAATTGCTGGCCTTATCCTTATAGCATTTGCCTCAATAGATTAGGGTATAGGCCAAGAATTTTCATTTCTAACAAGTTCCCAGGAGATGCCTGTGCCGCTGGTGGGGAAAGGGTACCTTGAGAATCACTGCCCTACAGAAACATGCCTTGATGTGCATCAGGACACATATGTAAGATGTTCATAGCAGCATTATTTGCATCAGCTAAAAACTAGAAACCATTCAAATAATATTTAGCCAAACAAATTATGGTATACTCAAATAATAGAACACTATAAAGCAAAAAAATGAACAAAAAATAACTAACCACAAAATCATGGCTAAATCTTAACAACAAAATATTGAGTGAAAGAAGCCAGACACAAAGTATTATATATGATACGATTCCATTTATATAAGGTTAAAAAACCAACACAACTAAGTTATATTGTTTAAGAAGGCATACTTAGGTGGCAAAATACTAAAGAAAAGCAAGGACATACCTGCCATAAAAATCAGGCTGGGGATTATACCTTGGAGGGAAAGAATTATGATCAGGTAGGAGCATTTTGGGGGTGGGTTACTTCTAGAGTATTAAAATGATTTCATTTCTTGTCCTGAGTGTTATTTACAAAGCCATTTATTCCACAACAATTTGTTGAGTGGAAATTTATATTTTATGCATTTTTCTACCTGTATATAATATTTCTCCATAAAAAGGTTATAAAATAATACCCACCAATTACTCTGACATGATCTCATTTTAAAAAGGAAGTTTAACATCAAAGCATGGCAAAGCAAATAACCTCAGAAGAATAACAGAAAACTAAATAGAATTTGCTGGATGAAACTCTCACCATCCATCCTTACTCATTATTCTACAGAACACTGAAAACTGGACCGCAGACTCGCACCAATCCTCAGATCAGTGCCTGCATGCCACAAGCGCTAAGCAGAAAATGATACTAACGCAACAGAGACCAAAATACAGTGTGAAACAAGATAGTTCAGCCTATGCTAGAAAAAAAACAAAGTGTTTGACCTCTACACTAAGATTATTGGGAAACAAGATTAATCAATGATTGCATTGATTAATGAATGAAATAGATGAATAGCAGAGGTGGGAGAAAGGCTAGGATTTGGAAAGAGTGTAGATCTTAAGAAAGATTTCTAAGTTCATTTCCACTTAGGATGCAGAAAGCCACAAAGACAATATCCCTCCAATTCATAATTAAAAAAAAAGATGAATGATCCACAAAATCACAAAGTTCTTGACTTTTACAGAGAGGTATGTTTGCAAGGCAACCAGGTAAGCTGAATTGCAAATGGTGACAAGCCTCTCCAAGGGGAGATGGGACACATGACAGAGTAGATGTGTGCCATAAAAAAGGAAATCAGTTAAAATTTTAAGGACTTCTTAAACACCAAATATGGGCTATCATGAAAGCTTAGAATCTTTCAGAGCCCCAGACACACAAGGATACACACATACTCACAAGTTCTTTTCCATAAGTACTCATAAAAGATTGGCGTAAAGCCTGAGAAAGCAAGACCTGAGAAAAAGACACCTTTGTTGGAACAAACAACAAAACCCTATCTACTTTCCTAGACTTTCTCTCATGTGAAGCAAAATCGTTAAGTCGCTGGAGAAGGGTCAGGAAACCCTCCAGCCAA
>NW_011888797.1:5787798-5804199 GCF_000151845.1 Pteropus vampyrus | reverse complement strand
TAACATATTTAAAGAATTAAGATAGTTTTCATAGTTAAAGAAATTCTTAAGAGAGAGTAAGTCATGTGTGAAATATTTATACTTCAAATATATACAATCTGTATACAACTGTCTCTTCCTTCTATCTAAAATCAAAACCAAATTAATTTTTATTAAAGAAAATAGGATTTCCCCCACATAAAATAATTTAATCACCTGTCCTGCCAATTCCAATCGCTTGTTACCATAATAGTCTCTGTCATCAACTTTATTATCTCCTTGGGCCAGAATTACTCTTCGCACCATCACTGCAGTATAGATACACTTGGCTCGGAAATTGAATTCTTTAACCTGTAATCAGAAATTAGAGAAAATTGTTGAGATAATGCACATTAAAATTTAAGGTACCTCAAGAAAAGAACCAATGTTATAAAATTTAAATAAGAAAATAATTAATTGTTATGATTCTCTCTAGTCCAAGAAATCTAACTAGTCTATAAACTTTCTGAGAGATGAGATGATGACTTTCATCTGTACTCAGTAGCTAGGGTAGCTTTTCTTCAAAGATGACCACCATCAACTCCTTCCCTCTCTATATATGTTTCACGTCTCTCCTTCATTAGGAGATGGAATCCATCACCCCCTTCGTGTTGGCCTGTAAACTAGCAGTTTCCACTTCTTTTCTCTTAGAATCCTGAAGCGCTATGTGGAAAGTCCAGGACACTCTGCTGGGAATGGAAAAGCACTGGGGAGCCAGAGATATGAGTGAAGAAACCATCTTGGATGTCCAGCCCAGTAGAGCCTTCGAATGACTCCAGCCTCAGCTGCTGTCTGTCGTGACTTCATGAGACTCAAGATAAGAAACCCTTTCCCTGACTGTTCAGCCCAGTTGAACCACAGAATCAAGAGAGCAATAAGCAGTATCTTAAGCCATTAAGTTTTGAACATGTTTTGCAGCAACAGACACCAGGAATAGTACCAAAACGTTATCTGGCACTCAGATATCTACTGGATGAATGAATGGACTGATGAATGAACCCACCACAAATGTTCTATTCAATCTTCTCTAGTACAAATCCTGAAATCCATATGAATGAATCTGGCCCAATCAGTAAGTTAAATCAGAACTGATTAAATAATTGTACTGGTTTGCTTGGGGAGACAAAAACCTTAAGAAATGAGGTAAATCCTGTATCTACATCCAAAATAGTGAGTTCTGAGTGTGTGAGCTAAGCTTCATCCAATTTTAAGGAATATTTTATAGATTTTTCTATAGAAGACCCATAAGATATGCTTTACTTTCCTTAATCATTGAGTAAAATCTCAATGAGAACCTACAGAGTTTATCGTTATGACAGATAATGATTTAAAAGAACATCAGCAACCCTAACTCATTCTCCCCACCTTTTGACTACGATATGCTGAAAAGTAAGCAAAAAACCTAGGTCTAAATTGAACAAATGAGTTAATTAGTAGAAGAACCTTCTAATCTACTGGCTGACATCACTTTCTAGTACAATGCCAATAGTTCAGAAAGTCCTTTGTGGGATGTTAACCTGTGGATTATCTGAAAGAGGGAGAGACAGAAGACCTACCAACTGAGCCTGGAACACTGAAATAGAACTGCTGTCGACAAAACTCTAGAGTCCTTTTAATATTAACCTTGAGAAAAGAGAGGGCATCTTAGGGAGACTTAAAGCAGTGGTTTCCAAACTTTAGTGGGGATCAGAATCACTGGAGGGCTTGTTAAATAGATTGCTGGGCCCCACCCACAGAATGTCGGTTCAGTAGGTCTGAGGTAGAGTTCAAGAATTTCTAGTTAAGTTCCCAGGTGATGCTGATGATAACTAGTCTGAAAAATGCCCTTTAAGAACCATGTCTCTGAGGACTGCCTGGTCAGGGTGCCAAGCCAAAGCCCCTGCAGGTCACCCTCCAGCACAAGTGCTGGGGAATGCTGACTGTCCCACCCACCTTTCCCCCTCTGTGAGGACACATCCAAACCACTGCTCCCCAAATTCAAGTCGTTCGAGTTCCACCACCATGATTACTGCCATATCTTAACGCTTCCATTATTTACTTAATACTTTTGTTCAATTTTTAAACTTATTTTTAAGTAAGTTTCATTCTATACAATACCGCGAGATCCCAAATACCATAAAAATAGATTTGATGTGCTAGTTGCATTTCTTCTAACAAGTACATAATTATTTAAATTAAAATGTCCCTGTATCACCTAAAATTGTTTCTAATATTATACTTAGTTAAATCTCGTCCTAAACCATTCTGGAAAATGAAGGTCTTTTTCTAGTTTACCTATTCTGACTTAACACCTCACAGGATTATGTACAACAAAACTTTAAAAATGGTGGTTTAGGCCCATTGCAATCACATTCAAGTGCCAATGTGTAGCTTTATCGACTTAAATAAATACATGTCAGTATAGCCAGCATTCTATGAGCTAAGGCTCTTTAATGGACCAAAAGTTCTCTATAGTTACACAAAGATTAAGTGAGGCCTCTAAGAGAAAGTCTGCGGCCACGAAGGAGAGCTGGGAAACCATGCAGCTTCACGTGCATCGTTTCGCTGCATCATCCCAACAACCCTGGGAGGAAGTGGTATTAGTTTCATTGCACAGGTGAGAAAACGGAAGCTTAGAAAAGTTAAGATTTGCCCAAAGTCTATCAGCCAGGAAGTAAGAAACCAGGATTTGAACCCTTGACTCGCTGGCTCCAGAGCACTTATTGTTTCCATTACTTATTTTTGGTGTCTTGAGTTTTAAACTGTTTTTCCAATCACCCAAGTTTAAAATTCAGTTCAGACCCAGCTTTAACATTAAGACTTTTCTAATTCTTGGAATTAGATCAAGGGCACACAAATAAATGGCAGCGAAAGGGCAGAATCAGAGGTTTTATTTGGCTAACAAGATGTTTCGAAAAAAGACAATCGAATCAGAATGTGTTTAGGTGATCGCTGTCCACTTCCACAGATCCCTCGAGTTCCCATTATTTATAATCAGCCCCTGAAAGTGAGCTTGCAGCCCCTGAATTAGATCATTCTCGAAGAGTACACATTGTGGCTCATCATAAACCAGACTACTTGGTTAACAAGATAGGCTACAAATAATTCTGTAATGTAGAAAGTATAGCATACCTACTAAATGGAAATGGGGGAAAGATGACTCTTACCAACATGGCCGATCTGTTTAATGATAAGTTAATAAAAACTAAATATTAAGCACTAGTTCAAGGGTCAGAAGGTGGGTTCTAGCTCACTTTCTGACCACTAACCAACTGGGTGACAAGGCTAATCATCTACCTTGTCTGGACCTGAGCATCTTCACTGTAAGTGAAGGAGACTTAATAATGTAAACTCTAAAATTCAAGGTCTAAGACATGAACTCATCCAGTATATTAAAAAGTATCTATTGTAGTAACACCACAGTGAGAATGTACTTCATTCCACACAACTAAACACTTAAAAATGGTAAATTCTGTTACGTATATTCTATCACAATAAAAGAAAAGTATCCATAGGGGCAGGGCACTGTAAACTTGTTTTAACTTATTTAAAAACATCTAAGACAAGGGAGTCAAAGGTACAAACTTCCAGTTATAAACGAAATAAGTCACTAGGATGTACTGTACAGCATGGCGACTATAGTTAATAATACTAGATTGCATATCTGAAAGTTGCTAAGAGATTAGATTTGAAAAATTCTCATCACAAGAAAAAAATGTGCAACTATGTATGGTGATGGATATTATCTAGATTTACTACGGTTGCCATTTTGTAATATATGCAAATATCAAATCATTATGTTGTACGCTTGAAACTAATATAAAGCAGTATGTCAAATATACTTCAATTTAAAAAAAACAAACAAACATCTAAGACACCATCTCTATCCTTTGAAGCCATGAAATCTAGTAGCAGCATTAACATATGTATGAATATAAAAAACTATAATTTTAGATCGAGAGATGAACCATGAGAAAATAAAAACATGATGATGACATGTTCTTCGAGTACAAATAAACTATTGACAATGGAAGATTATTTCCAGTGGTGCAGTCTAGTCCTCTTTGAGATTCTCTCTTTTCTTAAGGAACTAGACTAAAATAGTGCAAGCTAGTATTCGACATTTTTTTAACAGAAATGCACAGACTCCACAATCTCCATCATTCACAGCAGTGAAGATGTTACTCACTGGGACATGGGTCAGAATGGTGGACGCCAGGAGCTCTCTTGCTTCTTCTATCTTGGTTTTCTTTGGTCCACCTCCCCACATTCTTTGCCTTCTTACTTTGTTCCCTATATATTTTAATGCCTATTAAAAAAAACCAGAATATATTATAATTATGTTTAATGACCTCATACGAGAGATTTTATTAAGCACCTACGCATACATAACACTAGAAGCAAAAAAGACAAGGACCCTGGTTATAGAGAAAGCTGTCTTCATTGAATTTTGGTTTCTAGTTTCCTTGGGAAAGAGGCTAGAGATTCTCCACTTCTTAAAGGAAGAAAGAGAGGAACACAGGGAAACCTGGTATCCCATCAGATGTAGCAGAAAGTGACCTTTGGCTTAAAAAACCTAATAATGTTGTCAGGGTTTCACAGTGTAAGAGCCCACCCTGTTCATAATAAGCCAAGATGTCACCCCTAGTATACTCTATCCTCCCAAAATGGTAATAAAGGATTTCTTCTCTACAGAGCAGGCCCTTGGCAATGAAGACATAAAAGGCACATGACCAACATACGGCAAAAAGCCTTTGTTAGCAGAAGAAATGAGGAGAGACTAAAAAGGAAGGCATTAAAAACAAAACACTGGTTTCAAGCAACCCACTAAAATGCCATGTCGTCAAAAGTTCTATAAGTGTATTTGTTACATTTTCCTTTAAAAAAAACATAAAATATTCACCTTGCCCTAACTCATAATATATGTTGAGCTTATCATTTTGGATTATGTGGGCCTCCGCAACCTTTTATTAGTTGTGAATAATTAATCTATGCTTTAATCCAGCATACAGAGTTTAAACCAAACTTCCTGTTTGTTTTTCTCATGGTCCGAATATTTGTCTTTCTTACATTAACTAATTGTATATTCCCCTCATCTTTTAACTGAACATCTCTAATTCAGTGAGCTAAAATCTTCTGTCAGTATCTATTTAAGAGAAATAAATGAAGTGATTTTTCCAACCCACTGTTTAGCCACTGCTCAAAGAGCTTCACAGTGCAAGGGTAATGTGACCAGCGATGACGATGTTTGTAACAAAATGAATAACAGATTTCACTGAATCCACTAGGGTATCATTCAGGTAAATTGCTCTTCCAGGGCATTACGCAGCTTTAAAGGATAGAGTGTCTCCCCAAATCAAGCCAATTCCTGGGTATTTCTTAACATTTTTCTCTTTATGTTCTCAGAACCCCTGGACAATATAATTTCAGTGTGTAACAAGATTCATGCTCCCCAAATATTTTACTTTCAGTAAAGACCAAAAATAGAATCTCCTAAATCCAAACGGCTTTCCCTGATGCTGCCTACCCAGTAACTACGGTCGACTATTAATTAACTGCAGAAAAAGAGGAAGGCAGTGATGAGAATAATCCCTACTGACTTGTGCTGTGAAATTATATATAAACTTGCATATGACAATAACCTTCCCACATGTTTAGCTCAGTGCATGAAAATATCAAGACAGGTCTGATTTTTCAGAACTCGCACTGACGGATATAAGTGGGAAAATGCTATTTCTACAAGCATCCTAGGTGACAAGAAAAGAGTAGCCTGGAATTTATACCTTATTGTAAGTAACCCACAGAACAGACAATGCACATATGGATAAATAAGAACTCTATTGTGCTTCTATAGTAGGGAATCCCCACCTCCCATGATGGCTATGAAGAATGTCATCACTGATTTCCACTTAGCAAAACATTTTACAAATGTGGGACTAAAAACTCTAAGTAAGGCTGTTATATATCTTACGCATATACATATAGCTCCCTATTTTCATCTTTGAGTCTTGTACTAAATCTCCATGTTCCAACTGGGAGTGCCTGAGCGGGTCGGTGGAGGCTCTGCAGTGGTTCTCTTGCTAATACACTGGGAATTCAGGAAAAGGAACAGAGACCACATACAACTGGATGCCAGAGCCGTCAGAAGTAGGGAGTAAAAAGAAGAAATGCATGAAAAAAAAAAACCTACACTAGAGTTCCTGTAGTTTCAAAATATATATATCATTCAGGCAAATAAGGAAAAAGAGAGTACTTGCTATCATATCAGAAAAAAGCCTCCTGGCCACATACCCCCTTCTAAGTTAGACATTGCAGGCTGATGATTTATCCAGGCACACTCCACCCTCCAATCCCTACAAAAATGAGTCACAGAAGCTTCTCTGCCATTCTTCCCATCTCCCCAACGCTCTTTTCAAACCTATACCTCAAAGTCATTACATCCGATACATTATCAATGGGCAGAATTAAATGTGCAATACCCTTTCATAGCAAAGGGCATGAAAAGACACACCTGCATCTGTGTGAAAATCTGAGCTTTCTGGCACTCTTCCAAACTGGGCCCGAATGCAGCCATCACGTGCTCCTCTGTTCCAATCATCTGTACAATTTCCTGGTCACTCTCAACACCCATGGCCTAGGAAGGAAAGAAAAGATAGAAAGAGTGTTGGCTTTGTGTTAACTCACTGACATTTGCTTATGCTAATTTGGCATTGTTTGTGGGTATTACTTCTAAGCAAAAGCTCGCTCTTTTCTCAGAAATGGTGCCATCTGGCATTGGCAGCCATAGCCCAAGCTGCAGAAGAACCTGAAACAGAAATTTTGATTAGGAAGAGGAAAACAAACATTCTCAAGCACTTTTTACATGTGAACTATCTTCTCAAATTTATAAATTTCCTATGAGTTTCATCATGAAAAAGGAAGCAGCGAGGTATAATGGAGACACTGGTGACAATTCCAAAGGCAAACTGGAAAAAAAAAAAAAAAGAAACAAACAAAACAGCCAGAGAGCAGTAAATCGGTAAACGTGTACTGGTGAAAATAAACAGAACCCCAATTAGATTTGTCAAAAGATTAATTTTTCTGAGAACTGTTGAATCATTCACATTTAAGCTAAAAGAATTTTTCCTAAGGGATGTTTTACCTCACCACTATTCTAGAGATATCAAGCTATACTTTATGCAGGTTTTAAAAGAGATCTTTTAAAAACTAAGAACACACTTAACAGTTTTAAGAAACCCACTTATCTTAAGTGTTTCAAGGTGGCAGCCGGCAATGCAGGTCTTTGTAGATTCCATATGGTGCTAAGGCTCGCTCCTTCACACATTTGCCTGGAATTCTGCCATACCAAGAAATAGAGCATAATCGCACTAACCCTCACTTGGCAGAGAAATAATCTGCTTCTTAGAAGTTAGGGGAAAAGTTATGATTGCATTAAAATTCTTCCTTTAGCTATGCAGAGAAAACAGAACCAGGGATAATTGTCTCGTTAGGCTTTGATGCTCTGGTTCTCAGTTCTCCACACAGGAGAGAGAGAGAGAGAGAGAGAGAAAGGTTAAATTGAATCCCAAGTTCCTTCGAGAATTCTGCCCTGAGTAAATGGAAAGGGCACCTCTCTGAGGTGTCTATCCTAACATGATGTCCACAACAGACCCTAAAACCACTACCGTCAGTCACTTCTTCCACCTCAGTTGTTTAATTTCTATAACAAGAGGACACAGTCGGGTCCCTTGCAGCTCAAAATTCTACAATTCTACATTTGAATTTTAGCCTGTATTCTGTAAACTTGACTTGGATACTTTAGGATCAGACGTAAACTTATTGAAAGTTTTAAAGTTTTGGGGGAGAGCTAAATACATGCTATGTCTCTTTTAGGCCAACTGTGGTGGTTGAAAAAATGTTCACCAGTACTTTGACACGCCCTTCAAAGGGTGAAGACTAATTCTCCTTCCCTTGAGTGTATTCTAAATTTAATAACTTACATCTACAGAAAAACGGTGGAAGTGACAGTGTATGACTTCTGAGTCTTGGTCATAAAAGGCACTGTAGCTTCCTGCTTTTTCTATCTCAACAGTGTGCTTCTTGGGGAAGCCAGCATCCACATCATAAGAACACTGAGGCACTCTATGAAAAGGGCCAAGGGTGAGGAACTATGGTCTCTTACCAAGAGCCACTGCCATGAGGGTGAGCCATCATGGAAGCAGACCTTGTAGTTCCAATCCGGCCTTCAGATGACTGCAGCCCTGGCTGACATCCTGACTCATGAAAGACTCTGAGCCAGGACCACACAGTCAAGCAACACTCAAACCCTTCACCAACAGGAACTGTGCTATAATTTGTTACTTAGCACTTCTGGAATTAAATTCACTATTTAAACTTGAAAAAAAAATTTAAGTGTATAACTTGTTTTGTTCAAAACTGTTCTGTTTAGTGAACAAAGAAGTTCTCAGGATATGAATCTCTTTTTTGTACTTTAGTTTTTGCATATTTTTATCTCAATTGACATGACACATTTATTAAAATGGACACTAGACATAAACTCCACTATTTAAATATTACATACGTTCATTAAAACACGTAGCCTTTTAAGGACTAAAGGAAAGTCATCCTAAAAAATTATCAGTCCTAATTTTTAAATGAAGGAAAGAAAACTAGATTATCTTTCAATTAAGCACACTGAGTTGCATCTACTCTGATGGTGATGGCATATATGTAGAACCATCTACACTTTTTCCTAGGTCTGCAAGTAGCTGGTCACAAATATCAGAAAAGAATATTTCTCTGTGAAAAGCTAATTAGAATGTAAGTTAATTTTTACCTGTCAACCTCTCCAAATAGTGTTATATGAGTTTCAATGCAATCAAAATATAAAAGAAACAATACTAAGGCAACTAATTTGCATATAATTTTATATTTAAAATCTTTGATATAAAACTTTGTGACAAATTGACTTCAATTTTCAGAGGAAAGCCCAAACACTAAAAAAAATCTATGTGGGACAGATACCAAATGAAGCATGCAAAGTGGTATAGCAGGAAACAGTCTTTCTCACTGAGATAGAAATAGAATTCTAAAGCTAAAATGACAGTAGCTTTACGGATCAGCCCTGTTTCTTTAGACATGTTAACCTCTAAATCATCTGAATTAAAGGACATCTAGATTATTTTAATAATTAATTTTTACTTCAGTCATCTCCAACTGGAAAAGACTACAGACTTGATTGTCTATTAATAAAAGCTCATCCTCATTTAACCTATGGATTGCCCCCTCAAGTTGCCCTGATGCTCAATCTAAGCAGTAATTTTGTAATTGCATAAAATTCTCGAGTGGCCTAACATGGATCCAAAGAGACTGCTTAGGCCCTCCCTCCAGATATTTCTAAGCTATGAAGCAAAGATACGCAAGCACAAGGTAAATGACACCATATGTGCAGAGAGAATGATCAGTGGCAAAGCTTTCCTCTAAAAGGACTGAACTCTTCCTATATCTGAAATACACCGAAATAAGGGTTATAACTAAGTCAGGTCATCATCAAAAGCGCTCTAGCTCCAAAGACTGAACTGACTTTATTATGACTATTTAGCCATTAGAAGTCACAGCTACAAATAAATGACATATTGCTATGGAAACGATAGCAAAATGCCCAACCATTTTGCTTTACAGACATAATTTAGACATCTGAAAACTAGCTTTATACGGAGCTCTTTGTACTCTAGATATCTGAAATCATTTCACCCAACTAATTTAAGTCAAAAGTGAATGCTATATAATAACCTTAAGAAAAAATAGCAGAGACAATACATTTCAGCAGAAAGTCACCTAGTCTAGCAATCAGCAATAAGATCAAAATAAGGAGACGCGTTCTTTAAAAAAAATAGCATGAAGTCTTCCTTGAATATCCACTAAGTGTGACTAAAAGTGTGACTTTTAAAGACAGAAAGAATACTAATGAGCAGAAGAGAACGATACACAGGATAATGGTGACATGATGAAATATATTATGTGAAAGAGAGAAAGGGGAAAACTTCCTAAAACATCTAATATTCAGAAATGTCTTATTTTCCTTTAAAGTAGACAGAAGTCAACTTATTATCAAAAGCAGTCCTAACAGATAATAAAAGAACTGTGATGGCCCTCTTTAACTTTGTAATTTTTTTTTCTTTAAAGATCAAAAATTTCAACATAAGATGGCTTCCAAGAAACAATGCCCAGCACCCTTGAAATCTGATCTCCGCAAAAACTTTCAGACTGCAGATGCCATCATAGCACAACTGCTGAATACTTGGGAATACAAAATATAAAGTGGGGGAGATTCATGGGCAGGAGAACCTTTGTAGTGATTCGAGTCCATAAATAAAGCTGATCTAGGTCTTGAAAGCTTTATTCGTCATATTCAAACTCAGCATGGACTCTGGAAACCCTGCTGTTTCTGTCACTTTTAGCCAATTGTTGGTTACAATCAACAACTATCAAGTCCTAATGACTGTCAAGGATAGTGTTAGGGCCACACAACACAAAAAGAGAAATGATGTGACTTTTCTGGTATCCCAGTTTATTTTCCTGGGCTTCTGACATTAAATGTGTAAGGAGAACTAAGGAAAGAAAAAGATCATACTCTTTCCAAGCAGTCTCACTTTTCAAAAAAAAATACCATTTGCTCTTCACAACTACTCTCTTAGGTGAAATTCTCACTTTTTAGATGAATTATCCAAGACTCAAGGAAATTGGGAAACGCGCCCAAGGTCATATAGCTAATAAGTGGGGAAGCTGGATTTCAACCTAAATCTGTCTGATTCTAAGCTATCCAATACTCTATGCTAGCTCCCAGATAAAAAGTCTAAATAGTAGTTATCAAGTAAGTTTCCACCAAATTATTAAAACATCCCGATAGTGGGAGACCCAAAAAAGTGACTGAAATTTGAACTGAATATTTAAACTGAAAAGTTAGAACTGGAAATTTAAAAATATTTACTTTAATTCTTATACAATGCTGATTAGAAAGTAATGGATACATTTCAGGAGAAAAATGTGGCAACATATACCAGATTTTTAAAAGATGTAATTCCAGTCCCAGGAAGTAAGTCTCACAAAATAATCAGCAACATGCACAAACATGTATGTGTAAGGACACCCAGGGCTGTGCATTAAGAGTGAAAACTTGGGGGAAAAAATGGCACCTAAATGTCTCACTCTAGAAAATTGATTAAATAGGTTACATCACACACATGCAATTTCTAAATAATAACTACTAAAAGAAATGATGTAGATTCATATTTATAGACATGGAAAACTATTCATAATTCATTGTTAAGTGAAAAAATAAAAATGATGTGTATATTACAAAAGCAAAGGAAAAAAGGTCTGGAAAAATATATCTGAAAATGTAGTTATACTTTTCGGTGGCTTTCTAAATTTTTACAAGGCAAAGACTGTTTTATAATCAGAAAGGGAGTTGTTTTGAAATCTCAACTACTGATTACATAAAACTGCACATTGTAATTAATAGCCCATTATAAAAAGAATTTGAGTCAGCTATATACCTGTATACAACATAAATATTAAACACATTTTACAGAAGAAACTGTCTTATCAAATTTTTGTCACCTAACCCCCCAAAAAGCAGTTAAAAAAGATTATATGTATTATAATTAATTTATAATTTCTGGTCTAAGGAACGCAGTCCTGTGTATCTTCAACCAACCAACAACTTTGAGCACATTCCGTTTGATGCATGGGAGCATACTGCCCTCTGCTGGACATGTAATTCTACATACTTAGATACAATTTTCTTTACTAAACTCCACTATGTATACAAGACATCACATGGGTACTGTGGGATCTCTACAAGGAAAGTCAAAATAACTTCTGTGCTTAAAAAATATAAACCCTGAAGAAAGGTAATCAAAAGTGTATTTAAGGATTCTCTCTGCCCCCCCTTCCCCATATAATGGTAATCATCATAAAAAGAAAAATGGCACCACCTCATTTAGAGAACTCAAAAGCACATTAAGCTATACTAAACATAAATTTTTTTTTTCCTATAACCTCCTTCACATAATTGCATTTAAAATGTGGCTATTTCCTGAGTTAAAGAACCTGACTCGGCAACATCCATTCAATACCTATGAACAAAGGGCGTACTCCCTACCCCCCAACACCACTCTTATGTGAGGGGGTCTATTTCCCCCTGATTCCTATACTGTCACCTGGTTACAACTTTAACAGGACAGTTCAACTCCTACTTGTTTACTCCTCCGAGGCTTATATCCAAATGTCTTCCTTTTTAACCAATTTAGTTAATTCCACTTTAGAGGATCTCTTCCTGTTTGACTGCAACCCCCAAAATATTTCCACTATCATAACGACTGTTGAACAGAAATATTTAACTCTGAAATGTAACTAAATGATGAGAAATGATCAGAATCTCTTCAGTATTTCCTCAGATAATGAGTTCTTTATTTCAATCAACCTACTCATCAAGATTCATTTAATACCCATATACAGTTGATTATCATTATCCACCTTCTACAAAGTGTCTGACAAACCAAATTAATGAATACTGAAGCATTGATCCTAAGAAAAACACAGTTAGGTTCTTGTTTTATACACACACACACACACACACACACACACACACACACACACACACACATATATACATATATATGTAAAAAGTCTCAATATATTGTCTTGTAATATATTAGAGAGAGCTGATTCACAACCACCAGCACTGTGTAATTCATACCTGAACAAACCTTACCTAACAGACGCATTTTCTCCATAAGCGCATCACAGCCTTCTTGCGCTTAGGAATATTAGATCAGCACTACGTTTCGGGGTCATTTTAAATCACAAAATCACCAACAAAAGGCACAAAACTGCAAAAAACATGGCACTAAATAGACCGCAAAAAAGGGCACTTGTTTACAGTATGAGAGCTGAGATGACAAGGCAGAGTGTTGCCCTGTTTGACCTCAGCTGGGAATGTGCCTGTTTTGGTGGCTCAAATTTTGTACTGCTCCGTACCTATGCATGTCCATGAATAATTGTAAAAGCAACACGAATATTGATTTGCAGTTAGAAATAAATTTTATCAAGTAGGAGAACTGGAAAATACAGAATCCGTGAATGCTGAGGATCAACTATTTTTGTTTTGTTTAATAACTAATATCATAATTTAACTGTTCATAGATGGGAATAATATTTAAGTCTCAGAGCACATTAAATGGGTCATTACACCGTTATCTGAGAAGATGATAACATTTAACATTATTTTTTTGAGAAAATGTCTTTTGGGTTCTAAGCCAATAATTCACGAACAAGCTGAAAAAAAATTAGTTGTAGGTTGAAGATTTGTGTTTATGTAAAAACTCACCAGAATCCAGAACTCCATAAAAGAGAACATTGAACTTGGTCCATACTCTTTGACCTGGGAAATTCCACTACTAGGAAGTTAGCCTACAGATATCCTTGCCCATGTGTAACATGCATTATAGCAGTTTTGTATCAGCCAGAAATATAAATTTCTAGTAATGGGGGAATGATTATATAAAAGTACATCCTTAAATGAAATGGTTTGTCAAAAAGAATGTAGTAGCTCTGTATGAACTAATATAACACTATCTCAAAGACATGTTACAAAAAGAAAAAAGCTAAGTGTAAAAAGATATACAATGTATTTAAGTAAAAAATAAAACAATAAAACCCTACTATATACACATGTGCTTGTATATGCACAGACCAGCTCTAGAAAAACACACAAGAAACTAGTAGGAAGTTGAATCTTTGGGTAGGAGAACTACGCGGTTAGGTATAGGTGTGTGGGAGGCTTATTTATCACTATATACATCCTTTGGACCTTTACAACTTTTATCATCTATTAAAAAATAGGTTACTATTTTTAAAAATATCTGAACTCTGGTCTTACTAGCTTTCAACTTAAAATAGATTACATGACTGACAACTCAACTATGCCATAAATCTTTCTATTCTTAGAATCCCTTATGCTTCAAATTTCTAATTACATATGAAAATAAACCAGAGAAAGAATTCTTTATAACTTTCTGTAGATACCTGTAGCCTTACCTTAAATATAATTACAATGGGTATATCCTCTGACAAAGTATTATGCCTCAAATAAAATCTTCCTTGTTTCACAGCCATATTGGTTCTGCTTTTTTTCTCATGGGTAGAGCTAAAAGGAAACACAAATTGGTTAAACTGCATCCCTACTTAAGTTTCAAGTAAGTAACATGCAATAGCAATGTTCGTCAATCAATAAGGTTCAGCTGATCAGTAACAATCAGTAAGTCTTTCCTAATAGTTGCCTTTTAAAGATGCACAACCCTTCTCCTGCCCTTGCCACCTCCTTGAACATTTTAAAAGACTATGAATGTTTCTTTAGCTTGAGATTGTGATGGAAGTTTCATGAGTGAATGAGTGACAATCACCAATTCATTTTGACCTACTTCATTTTGATTTCACCCGAACTGCTTGGATCCAGTGTGAGGCATATATTGATAATTAATTTTATGCATTTAAAGAGAAAAACCTCTTCGAAATGAGCCTGCATCATGAGAAAACTATAAAGAAATGAATTTGTATGCCAATAATCCAATAAAACATCCTTATAGTTTTGGTATACAGTGAAGTCAAAGGCAATCTTCTATTGATATCACTATTAGCTATAAAATTCCTAATGAATTTAAAAACATTTCTAAGCTTTCATCAAACATAAACAGTAACGCACACTGATCACCTATACTGTTACCCAATCTACTTAAATAAGCTCTAATATCCTACATACTAACATTTACTCTGAAGTGTTGTCTCTGAATCACACACGAGAAAACCGAAGCTCAGAGAAGCTACATAACATTCACCCAAGTGCCTCACAGCTAATACACAAAAACTTTGGGATTCAAAGCTTGAGTGCTCTGGCTCCAAAAGCTGCCAACAGTGGGAAAATGTGTGTTGTAGGATTATTAGATCTGGGTTCAAATGCTGGCCACCTCTGATGGACGATGTGACCTGCCCTCAAGGCCTGTTACTCAGCTGTAAAAAGGAGATAATGCCACTTACCCTGGAGGATTCAGCCGACAAACTACCTATGTAAAGCACCTAGTATCCAGCCTAGATCCTAATAACTGCTCAATAAATGGCCATTATTGTTAGTTGCCTCTCCATCAGAAAGAAAAATGCAAAAACTGAGTTAAGCAGATCACTATAGGTTGTCAGAAGAAAAACTCTATTACATACTGACATCTTGCCTATGTCACAATTTTTTTTATTCCCAGAACTCATTAACCTCCAAATTTCAAATTACATATGATAATAAACCAGAGAAAAGAAGTTACAAATGTAACATAAGGGATGCTGTTGTAGAAAAGAGAGTACACTATGAAAGAAGCTGGTCTAAAAAACTAACAAAAAGATGTTAATTCCATGAAATTAATTAATTAAATGTTAAGTATAAAATAGTCTCTAATTATATCAATAGGAACAATCAGTAATAATACTAATTCCTAATAATAATTAGGAATACATATAAAAATGGTCAAAATGGAAAAGGAACATGAAAAACTGAAGTGTTTTTTTTATTAACATAAAATTCTACATAAATGAAATAACAAGTGGTCTTTTAAACAATGTCTCACACTTTCATCACAGAAAATTTTAAATCAATATTCTATGCTTACACAATAAAGTGAACACAGACAGTTTAAATATTTCACTGCCTATTATGCAGAGAAATAGCAGGGTATTTCCATATCAAAAGATAGCCATCTGATATTAATGGCATTATTACTATTTCTCAAGAACACCGTCTCTGCTCTCTGTACCTGGTAACCGAAGCACCAACTGTCCCTTTTCTGTCAGCCTCCACAATGATCCTGTTCTTAGACAGCTGCTCTTGGATAAGAATAACTTTTTCTACTCCTTTGACGATGAAGTAGCCACCTGTCCAAGGAAATAAGAGAAGCTTCACCACCTATTCTTCAAACACTGTTTTAGTAACCTCCTGACTTAGAGGTTCTCTTCTGGTGCTTCACAGCACTGGCCATCACTTAATTCAAAGTGGACTGCGGATACTGTTTTATGAATTGATGACAGTGTCGGCATATGATTTTATACACATGAGGCACAAGATAATAAACCTCTCGAGAACAGGAAATGCATCATTAGCACCTGACGTATATAAGAGGTGAATGAAAAGAACTTGTTAAATAAAATGGTCTTCAGATTTCTTAAGTAGAAAAATAACTGATGATCTTCAACATAAACTGAAATTTTTTTAACGAATCAGTGATAATGGTAGACTAAGACTAGGTTTTAGTACTGGGCCATAATACTATATGCTCAATAAAACTCATAACATTATCATATATATTTTTGCAAAGAATTCAG
>NW_011888797.1:5782402-5787538 GCF_000151845.1 Pteropus vampyrus | reverse complement strand
AACCCTTCTCCTGCCCTTGCCACCTCCTTGAACATTTTAAAAGACTATGAATGTTTCTTTAGCTTGAGATTGTGATGGAAGTTTCATGAGTGAATGAGTGACAATCACCAATTCATTTTGACCTACTTCATTTTGATTTCACCCGAACTGCTTGGATCCAGTGTGAGGCATATATTGATAATTAATTTTATGCATTTAAAGAGAAAAACCTCTTCGAAATGAGCCTGCATCATGAGAAAACTATAAAGAAATGAATTTGTATGCCAATAATCCAATAAAACATCCTTATAGTTTTGGTATACAGTGAAGTCAAAGGCAATCTTCTATTGATATCACTATTAGCTATAAAATTCCTAATGAATTTAAAAACATTTCTAAGCTTTCATCAAACATAAACAGTAACGCACACTGATCACCTATACTGTTACCCAATCTACTTAAATAAGCTCTAATATCCTACATACTAACATTTACTCTGAAGTGTTGTCTCTGAATCACACACGAGAAAACCGAAGCTCAGAGAAGCTACATAACATTCACCCAAGTGCCTCACAGCTAATACACAAAAACTTTGGGATTCAAAGCTTGAGTGCTCTGGCTCCAAAAGCTGCCAACAGTGGGAAAATGTGTGTTGTAGGATTATTAGATCTGGGTTCAAATGCTGGCCACCTCTGATGGACGATGTGACCTGCCCTCAAGGCCTGTTACTCAGCTGTAAAAAGGAGATAATGCCACTTACCCTGGAGGATTCAGCCGACAAACTACCTATGTAAAGCACCTAGTATCCAGCCTAGATCCTAATAACTGCTCAATAAATGGCCATTATTGTTAGTTGCCTCTCCATCAGAAAGAAAAATGCAAAAACTGAGTTAAGCAGATCACTATAGGTTGTCAGAAGAAAAACTCTATTACATACTGACATCTTGCCTATGTCACAATTTTTTTTATTCCCAGAACTCATTAACCTCCAAATTTCAAATTACATATGATAATAAACCAGAGAAAAGAAGTTACAAATGTAACATAAGGGATGCTGTTGTAGAAAAGAGAGTACACTATGAAAGAAGCTGGTCTAAAAAACTAACAAAAAGATGTTAATTCCATGAAATTAATTAATTAAATGTTAAGTATAAAATAGTCTCTAATTATATCAATAGGAACAATCAGTAATAATACTAATTCCTAATAATAATTAGGAATACATATAAAAATGGTCAAAATGGAAAAGGAACATGAAAAACTGAAGTGTTTTTTTTATTAACATAAAATTCTACATAAATGAAATAACAAGTGGTCTTTTAAACAATGTCTCACACTTTCATCACAGAAAATTTTAAATCAATATTCTATGCTTACACAATAAAGTGAACACAGACAGTTTAAATATTTCACTGCCTATTATGCAGAGAAATAGCAGGGTATTTCCATATCAAAAGATAGCCATCTGATATTAATGGCATTATTACTATTTCTCAAGAACACCGTCTCTGCTCTCTGTACCTGGTAACCGAAGCACCAACTGTCCCTTTTCTGTCAGCCTCCACAATGATCCTGTTCTTAGACAGCTGCTCTTGGATAAGAATAACTTTTTCTACTCCTTTGACGATGAAGTAGCCACCTGTCCAAGGAAATAAGAGAAGCTTCACCACCTATTCTTCAAACACTGTTTTAGTAACCTCCTGACTTAGAGGTTCTCTTCTGGTGCTTCACAGCACTGGCCATCACTTAATTCAAAGTGGACTGCGGATACTGTTTTATGAATTGATGACAGTGTCGGCATATGATTTTATACACATGAGGCACAAGATAATAAACCTCTCGAGAACAGGAAATGCATCATTAGCACCTGACGTATATAAGAGGTGAATGAAAAGAACTTGTTAAATAAAATGGTCTTCAGATTTCTTAAGTAGAAAAATAACTGATGATCTTCAACATAAACTGAAATTTTTTTAACGAATCAGTGATAATGGTAGACTAAGACTAGGTTTTAGTACTGGGCCATAATACTATATGCTCAATAAAACTCATAACATTATCATATATATTTTTGCAAAGAATTCAGAATACAGTGAGTCTTCATTTTACCTTCAGAACATAAGCAAAAACAGGGCAATATATTTGACTTATAGAACATTTTGTTGTAATCTACAAGTCACATTCTTTGTTAATCTCTTTCCAAAACCTTCTGTGATTCTACATTGATGCAACTGTAAAGGAATAAGATTAAAGCAACTGTAAATTAAATCAATGTGAAACATGAGTTAAGGAATTAAAAAAAACCTTTCTGTTAAGTGCTAAGCCTGAAACTTTATAAAGGAAACTGCCTAAAAAACAGGTACCAAAATATAATTTTTAATAATTTAAACATAAGACTTGTTTTTTGCCCCTTTACTGCATTTAAAACAGCTAAAAATCAGATGTATGAGTCTTTTCAGACCGGCTACACAAGTAGGTTTATGAGATTATTCTTGAATTTTTAAGTACACTAAAACAGCATAACCACTGAGCAAAAGACAAAGAAAAGACTGACAAACCATAGCAATAAATCAGAACTTGGGAGTAATGAAATTTTAAACCTGAAATAAAAGAGGAAACAGTATATCTTTTAGAAATAAAGTCTAATAGAATGAAGCTGGAGCCAAATTTCTGGATGTTTGTAAACAACATTTTATCGAAGTTCACTAGAAAGCAGACAGGCTGGTATTGTTTTGTGGAAAAATGCTAAACAACAGATAAACAAAAAAAGAAGTGGAGTACAAATCCAAGGAATCGCACACACCTGGATCTAAAGGACATTCATTCAGCTTGGCAAACTCTGCGGGCGTCTTCCCTGTAAGAACACAGTTTGAACTACGTAGCATTATGGGCATTCTGTTTAAAATAAAACAAAAGGAAATATTACATAAAGATAGTCACTGGCAAAAAAGGTAAAAAAGACTATGAATTGCGCACTGTATACACACATCACTAAGGGGTCTGCATTCCTCTTCGGCATATCAGAAAAGGCAGAATGGCAATTACATGGAACAGCCAACTGAAATAAATGAAATATTTCCTTAGGCACGCGGTGCTACTACAGATAATAAAACTCAAATGTCTGCTTCCTTAAACTTTGTACACAGGCTTTAGTGAAAGTCAGAAATGGCAGCAGAATTAAAATTTGGCACAACAAAAGCACTAAGGTCCTTGTTCTTCCCAGGAGGGGAATAAAGATACTGATTATTTTCGAACTTTGTTAAGTATGCATAATTTCTGAAGTAAACATAAAAAATGAGAAATACTGTACTTGACTTTCAATAAGCTGGGGGACAGTAAGAAAAAAAAAAAAGCTTCCATTAATCCGAAAGGCAAAAAGAGAAAAAACTGAAACATATGAAAAACTGGATAGACTAAAAGTACAAAATAAGTTGTCAAGAAAATATATCAGTATCCAAATATACCATTAACATAATATACATAAGTGAACTAATTCTCAGGTAAATTTTTAAAATATCTAGCCATATGAAGTTTACTTCAAACATACCTAGAACATAAGGACATCAAAAGATTAAAAAGGAAAGGATTTAGAACATGATATGCCAGAAAAATAATAAAAAGAAAGCTGATGTGGCTGTAGTAAAATAAATTTTACCATAAAATAAATTTTAAGGCAAAAAATATTACAAAAGGAAGATAAATGCATAATAATAAAAGGTTCAATTCACCAGGAAGATCTAAAACTCTAAACTTCTATACACCTAATATCATAACTTCAAAAAACAAAAATACGTAAAAACATAAGGAGGAAAAGATAAATCCACCATCCTAGTGGGATATTTTAACACATCTCTCCTGGTAATTGAGAACAAAGAAATAAAAAAATCCGTGAAGATATATAACATCCAAGCAACACATTTAACCAGCTTGATATAAAGGAAAAACGCAGATGGTGATGGGGCAGACCTGGGACATGGGACAGCCCTTGCGGCCACACACTCATGAAACATGAAAATAAATCGGTCTCCGTAAAGTCCCCAAAACTGATGTGAAGCACCAGTTTGGAAATTTTAAAACATTCTTTTTAGTAAGTCACAGGTTAAAAAAGAAGCCATAACGGGAAGGTAGGGACAGAGTTGTCCTTATTTCGTATAAATACTGCGATACGGGCAACAGTTAAACTGCCAGGAAACTCAAACTTAAAACACACATGAATCCACCAAAAAGACCATCCCGTGAGAGGCCACTGAGATGCTGTCTTTCCTAATGTTTCCTTAACAGCCTGGACTTACAGGAAGGGGAAGCAATGTCCTTAACTTTAGATGAAAGATTTCACAATTAAAAAATAATCACCACTGCAAGTAGCCAGACACTGTTTAAATGCTTTACAAGAGCTGCCTCACTGGATCCAGAAACACAAGTCCATGAACTAGGTACCACTTCCCACCTTCTCCAGATGAGGAAATGGGGCAAAGGGAACTTCAGTTGCTCAAGGTCATCTCACAGGGCTGGAATACAGGCAGTGTGGCTCCTACACTGACGATGTTTCTCACCTGCCAATGGGTAAAGCATTGCGGATGATCCTCTGGCTGCCTCGGGTATATTCAATATCCACTGTAATGGGGGCAGAGTACGTCATGTCCCGCAAACGGCACTGGAAAAGAATCAGACAGTCGCTGTTCCCCCTCTCTGGAAACCAAAGGGTTCCAACAGCCTCAAAAGTTCTTTCTCTAGAAGTATGGCTCACACTGACCTTTGATCTGTCTGTAGAACACTTAGCTGTTCCATGTGCTGCCTCAGGGCACTGGGAGTGATGAGCCTGCCTCTCCTTTGAGGGGAATGATGCCAGCAATTAATCTAGACATCGCCACACCATTCCTGCCCCTGCCAGCCCAGAAATGGGATAAATCTGGTACTGATTTTCTTCGCACTGATCTAAAGCCATCAGCATTCTGCTCTTATATCTTTGAAGCAAACTGGGTCCATGGAATCAATGTGGCTGGTTTATTTAAAACAGTTAACAAAGTATATACACACACAAACAAAAAATGTAAACGATTCTTCCTTTTATCATCCAAATGAACAAAACTATATCACACAATTCCTTACTAAGTGACATGGTATTATAGCACAAATCATTTATCACGGCATTCTAAC
>NW_011888797.1:5776994-5781237 GCF_000151845.1 Pteropus vampyrus | reverse complement strand
ATATAGTTTAGAAGTGACTTGGGAATTGCTAACTGGCTGCCCAGTTCCCAAAAGAGTGGAAAGTTCTAGCAAAAGGGAATGTATGTGTGTGGGTGGCGGGGCAGGGGGTGGTGGAGGGAGTGGGGACACACCTTCCAACATCCCACAGTCCTCACCACTTCCTACTTAGTGCAACTCCACATATTCACCTTACCTGCCTGATCCTTCCAGACATTCAAAGTATGCAGCCCCTGGTGTCTCTGCTGCACGTGTTTTGTTGTTTTAATCTCTCCACAAGAGCATAAACAACTTGAGGAAGGACATGTGTCTCATTTCTTTTGTATCTCTCAATGTTGAGGCGCAAAATAAATGTTCAATCAATACTTGGTGATTAAGTAATACCAGAACTTGCCAATATGAAATGTGTGGTTACTTGATCATACGTCCTGTTTAACCTTCCCTAGACAACAACCATATACTCTAACACCTTGTTTAATAAAGCTTCCTGGCCTATCTTCCCTGATTGCTCTTTTAGCTTTAAATTAACACACCAGATAAATCTACAAAAATCATTTTACTCTCTGAATTAATTCCCAATTATGAACACTAAGTGGAAGAATTTGAAGACAAATCTAGAATCTGTTAAAAACCAATAAATAGGCCGTTTTATAATCCTCTGTCTATATTTCTGTTAAAATCATGGTATTTAAATTTTCATCAATCTCTAGACCTCACGCTCCCAGTACTTATTCTCCTCACCTAACATGAAGCCTGCTGACCTTCAAAACATGTGCTAAGCAAGTAACCTCTGCAATAAACAGCACCATGCTAGGCAGACTGGCTGGTGAGGGGATAGGAGGAGATCACTAAAATATTCAAAAACAACAAAAATAGAACACAGTTATATAACAATGCAAATTAATGAGGATTACACGACAAACTAAATAGTACAGAATTGTTTCCTAATATAATATTTATAAATGCTTATTTATTTTGGTTATCTATCTTATAAGAAATTTTTTTCCTGTTTTTAAATCATCTTTTAAGAGTATATATTAAGGGCAGACTCTCTGAGCTAAAGCAAACAAACCCAATTAAAATAAGGTTGACAATTACCTCATGAGGGGACACTGGTCTAGTTACATTGAAGCTTTCTTCAACATCAGGAAGGCCGACATAGATATTAAGATACCTGAAAAGCAAATTATTCCGTTGCCAATTATACTTCTCCAAAGAATATACAAACAAATAAGACATCTTCCTCCCAAATACAAGGATTATGCTTTGACAAATGTTTATCTTGCTAAGGACAAACATATAAAAAATTAAGACCGGAGATCTTCTTGAAGTGATAGTACAGGTAGCTTTACAAAGGAGGGAAAATGCTATCAGAGTAGCTTTTAAGAAACAGTGTAAATCTTTTTATTAAAATGCTGGAGATAAAAATGATACTTAATGAAAAAAAGGAAAGCTCACAGGAGTATCTGTAGTAGTATGCTGTCATTCATATAAAAAGAGGATGAGGGGAAAAAATACACATGCTCATCCGTGCCAAAGAAACACAGGAAGGAGAAACAGAAACTCATGAGATTGGTCACCCGCAGGGAGTGCCTGGGCACACAGTAGAAGGAATTGGGAGGGGAGTGACAATTTCCTGAATATACTTTTTTCTATAGGTCTGACTCTTACCACCATAATAATGTTTCACGTATCCAAAAATAAATTTCTAATTAAAATCAACCAGGATGTGAGGGTGTGGGGGGAATCCAAAATGGAATACAAACCTTACTGTGTTACAAAGGAATAATATAACTGCACTGATAAGGTGGGGGGTGGGGCGGGGGGCGGAATAAATAACTTTGGGAAACAGTATTTTGATTGGACACTGTACAAATAAAGACAAAAAAGCAGTATATAAATACTGTACCCTAATTAGTAAATTTTATTCTCGCAGAGGTATGAGTTGAGAATTCTGAAGCTACTTTATGTATATTCTAGGAATAAAAAAAATAAGTAAATATTGTGTGGATAATGACAGCCAGATTTCCCAATGTCAGGAACAGAAGTTACAAATAAGGAAAAAGAGGTGGTTAGAACATGTCCTATAGAGTTGGATTAGAATAAGTATCAGTAGGCATGGTTTTTAATACATATAAAAATGGATAGGATACAGAAACATAGTTGTAGGAGTATGCATATGTTAACATATATACATTTCCTTTGGAGACTTTAGTATCCATATCTTGGTTTCTAAATACTATTCGCCAATAAAAGGGAGCAGGGCTCCTTGGAGAAATGGTTGATTTGAGGCTGGGAAAGGGAAAACGGTAGACTAATCACATCTCAAAGTACTTGAAAATTAACAGGGGCATACTGAAAGGACATGGGAGTCAACTTGAAGACACTACCCATGGCCAAAGCCAAGACAATATGAGCAATAAATGATAGTACTAGATTATGATCCACAGAATAAAATAGACATCTATGAGTTCATACTGATATAAATAAAACTACAAATAAATGAAGGGAAGAAAAAGCTCTTCCTTAAAGTAAATTTCAGTATTAATGTAGAAGGAATGATGGAAATAGAGACCATTAGGTAACTGTTATAGGTCAGAACCACCCACCAACGTATGTTAAAATTAGTGGCTAAAATATGATGAGAAATAGATATTTGCATAGTCTTAAAAGATCTCCCCATAAGATACTTATTAACTACAAAATGAAAAATAGGAACTTTATGATGGGGAAATCTGAAAGATATCACCTTAATCAAATAACAAAGTTAAAATCACCACTAATAAAATACATCGACGTCTGTACCCACTGAATGTGATGCAGTAAGAATGGCACAAAACATCACTTCTGTGCTATTCTTGCCAAAAAAATGCATAACCCAATCTAATCATGAATAAATATCATCCAAACCCAAATCGAAGGACCTTCTAAAAAACAGCTGACCAGAATCCTTCAAGTGTCAAGGTCACAAAAAACCAAGAAAGCCTGCCACCTACTGGAGGGCAACTGAACGCTGCTGGGGCTCTGAACTGAATCCTGGGCCAGAACATCAGTGGGAAAACTTTAAATAAGGTCTGTAGATTAGTTGATAGTATTGTATCAAAGATAATTTCCTAGTTTTGCTAACTGTGCTATGGTTGTGTAAGATGTTAAGATCAGCAGACACTGGGCAAAGGATAATATGAGAACTCTTTGTACTATTTTTGTAATTTTTCTCTAAGTCTAAAATTGGTTTAAAAAATTAAAAAACCCAAACAGTTTCAGTAACATCTCAATCATAACTCTACTTGATATGATAAGTTAAAAGTTAAATCAAATTAGTAAATTTAAAAAATTAATAAATTAAAATTTAAAATTAGTAAAAGTAAAATTTTTTAATTAGTAAATTAAAAATTGAACACTTGATATTGACATTTAAAAATTGAGTACTTGACTATTAATTTACTACCATAAAGAGAATTATTTTAAAGAGTTTGACAGCAACTACATCAACTCTAAACAAATGTTAGATATAATCAAAAGAGCAAATTAAGAGCAGTCGATGCCTTACTTTAAGTACCACATGGGGTCGGCATCACTTGTGACCTTTTCATTGGCTTTCATGATCTTCTTTATCTGCAGTAGAAAAAGTAACATCAGGAAAGATTGGCTTCCAATTAATTCTTAGCTGTGTCTATTTCTAAGTTCTGATGCTTACCTCTACATTAATAAAATAGTTAAATGAATCTATATGCTGTTTCACGAGGCCTTTCACCTAAACAGAAAAAGCAAAACAGGAGGTTAGCAAGAAAATAGCAGATTACATAATAGACTATAAGGTTGAATTTTTCCTCCAACAATCAGGATGATCATCGAATTTTTCTCACAACCAAAGTGAGAAAAATATCTGTGAATTTTGCTTAGTCAAACTCTATATTTATGTGTCCTCATTGCATTTCTTCTCCACCTTACTACAACATCCTCAAATTTTATTCCTTGAGAAGCATGCTGACTTTTGGAGTTCAAGATGTGAGTATCTGAATATACCTAATGACTTCCCATAAGCTAATAAATAAGGCAGGATTTTCTCTACATATTTTGAATTTTCAAAAAAGCCAAGAAAAAAATTTAGCAATTAAGCATCATCTCTTAACCCTCAAAAAATGCCTATTTTCTTTTTTTTTTTTTTTTTTGTCTTTTTATTTTTATCTTCCACCTTAGAACTGGGATTCTTAGCACAGGTTTAAATACTTTTGTACTGCCTTAG
>NW_011888797.1:5772884-5775709 GCF_000151845.1 Pteropus vampyrus | reverse complement strand
TTTTTTTTTTTTTTTTTTTGTCTTTCTCTTATCTGGGCAATTTTATGATTTTCACATTATCTAAACTCTGGTCTTTTGTATTACTTATAGAAGAATGAGGGGGAAAAAATAAAATTGCATTTGAAATTGAAAGCAGAGTGAAACTCAGGGAACTTAAGATCAGGTACCAGCGAGCGGTGAAGTCAGCAATGACAACACAGACAGTGCCGTGTGCTGCTATGGAAAACGGGGAAATAATAAACACACAGACTCCAAAATCTTAAGATGTAAAAAGGCTATACGTGTTCATTTTCTCTACATTAGTCTTCAAACACAATTAGTTTAACACTTCTGGAACATTCCTGACAGATAGATAATCATAGAATCTTTGCCTTAATTACACTTCTTTATTAGGGATCTCACTGGCTCACAAAGCAACTATCCATTTTGACCCATCTTGATTGCTGGAGAAAAAATTCAACCTTATAGTGTGATCTCAGGTCTGCCTTCCTCAGGTCTCCACTCCTCATGGACTTACTAGTCTCTTCTGGAGAAAATGCCTGTTCTAAGACAGTCCATTCAGTTATCACATCTCTTTCGTGATCCTACTTCCAGGCTGAACAGGCCCTTCCATTATTTCTCAGATGTATGCCTTCCAGATCCTCCAGCAGCCGATGGCCTGCTCCTGGACGTGCTCTGGTTTGTCAATATTCTCCCTCACCGAGGGAGCCCTAAACTCACTGACAACATTCTTGACAGTCTGACCACTGCAGAGGGCTACTACCTCTCCCATTCTGGGTATTATACCACTGGCTCATCGACTAAAACTCAAAAGGTAATTTTCCCAAAAAAATGCTGTGAAGTCAAGCATACCCCATTTGGTACTTGCGTAAAACTAAGGACAAGGATTTGCATTTGTCCCTCTTCTCTGCTGTCTCCCAGCCTAACATTCTGAGCCTTGATTATGTCAGCCAACAGCATGGGCAGCCATACAAGCTTTATATTCCTGTCTTCAGTTATGTATTTAAATCTTCATACTCTTGTTCTTAGACACATATTTCAAGGCAGTCTGAGTAAAGGAGGATGAACGAACGAATGAATGAAATAAACATAGGCTTATGCCTCTATTGAGTTCTCCACCTCTTCTTGTACTGTGTACCATCAACTGTCTCTCCTTTTTTGAATCATAAATATCACCCTTTCTCTTCTGCTTATGTACAGTTCCTTTAAAAAAAATTTATAATAACAATAAAAAACTCATATTGACCTTAGTACCATTTTATTTCATTCTTGGTCACTTAAAAATTCAATAGCTTCCTATTGCTGTTAGAAAAAAAAAAAACAATAGCTAAAATCTTTAAAATGGCTTTCAAACCTGGTCAGAAATCTGGCCCTGACAGCTTCCCCAGCATCACCTCCCAGTGCTCTCCACCCTGCCTATACCACAGAACTAAGTCAAACAAAACTCTACTCATTTTTCAGGTCTCCATTCTTTCCCTTAGCATAACGCTTTCAAGATTTATCTATGTTGTACTATGTACCAGCATTTATTTTTACCGCCAAATAATATTCCATCGTATACCATATTTTATTTCTCCATCCATCAGCTGATACTCATTTGGGTTGTTTCCACTTTGGGCTATTAGAAACAATGCTACTATGAATATCTGTGTACAAGTTTTTGCGTGGACATGGTTTCATTTCTCTTGAGTAAATACCTATGAATAGAACTGCTGGGTCATAAGGTAACTCTATGTTTAACCAAATGAGGAACTGCCAGCTGTTTTCCAAAGCGGCCGCAACTTTTCACATTCCCACCAGTACGGCATGACGGTTCCAATCTCTCCACATCTTTATCAATACTTGCTATCATCTTCCTTTTTGACAATAGCATCCTAGTGGGTACCAAGAGGTGTCTCACAGTGTTACTCCCTGCCTCTTAGCATAAGCTCTTTAAAACTGATGCCCAGCACTAACCCTATATTCAGCAGTTCCAGACGATCCAATCATCTGTTCCAGCCAAACAGGCCATTGTTTCCTGTGGACCCCATGGAGGCTGCTCTTGGGCACCTTTACCAAGCCATGCTCTCTGCACCCCACCTTTCAGCTGAGTTCAGTCCTCTCAAGATGCACTTTGTCTCACCTCATCGGGAGGCCATCTCCGACCACGTGTGGCATCACTCTTTTGCCAACAGCACTTGGTTTGTATTATTTGCGTGCCATGCTACTATGTATACTACTTTCTATCTCTAAAATTAGATTACCACTCCCCCAATCCACACCTCATAGGCAGGATTCCTTGTATTTCCAAAACCTAATTGTTCATAGTCAGAAAATGTTGGTGATAAAAATATAATCTTAAAAAAGGGCTTATTTCTTGACTTCACGGAAAAAATAACTAATGATTATTAAATGTTCATTACCTTTAAAAATGCTGGAAGTAGCCTCCATTTTTCCTGTGAATCAAAACAATAAGAGTGTCAGAACTCTGTGCTAGCAACCACAATATTTTTCTAAGTTATTTTAATGCACCAAAAATTACTCACTTTAAAACAGTTAGCAAAAGAAAGTAAATCAAAGCTAAAAGAACAATTTTTACCCGGTAACCACTTTTATAGAAATCACATAGATGAGTGTGTATGTGCATACATGCATACAAATATACATAAATCTCCCTGATTTCTTAGACTATCAATCTCTTCTTGATGACTCAAGATTCCAAGTGCTTTTTCATCTTTATTTTATTCCCATGACACTTCCTGAGTTAGCGGGTTTGCCAGTTTGAGAAAGGAGAAGTAATTTTTAGAGTCTGGTAGGGAAACCAGTTCTGTCGAGTTCTTTCGCTC
>NW_011888797.1:5716599-5772834 GCF_000151845.1 Pteropus vampyrus | reverse complement strand
AAAAAAAAAAACAATAGCTAAAATCTTTAAAATGGCTTTCAAACCTGGTCAGAAATCTGGCCCTGACAGCTTCCCCAGCATCACCTCCCAGTGCTCTCCACCCTGCCTATACCACAGAACTAAGTCAAACAAAACTCTACTCATTTTTCAGGTCTCCATTCTTTCCCTTAGCATAACGCTTTCAAGATTTATCTATGTTGTACTATGTACCAGCATTTATTTTTACCGCCAAATAATATTCCATCGTATACCATATTTTATTTCTCCATCCATCAGCTGATACTCATTTGGGTTGTTTCCACTTTGGGCTATTAGAAACAATGCTACTATGAATATCTGTGTACAAGTTTTTGCGTGGACATGGTTTCATTTCTCTTGAGTAAATACCTATGAATAGAACTGCTGGGTCATAAGGTAACTCTATGTTTAACCAAATGAGGAACTGCCAGCTGTTTTCCAAAGCGGCCGCAACTTTTCACATTCCCACCAGTACGGCATGACGGTTCCAATCTCTCCACATCTTTATCAATACTTGCTATCATCTTCCTTTTTGACAATAGCATCCTAGTGGGTACCAAGAGGTGTCTCACAGTGTTACTCCCTGCCTCTTAGCATAAGCTCTTTAAAACTGATGCCCAGCACTAACCCTATATTCAGCAGTTCCAGACGATCCAATCATCTGTTCCAGCCAAACAGGCCATTGTTTCCTGTGGACCCCATGGAGGCTGCTCTTGGGCACCTTTACCAAGCCATGCTCTCTGCACCCCACCTTTCAGCTGAGTTCAGTCCTCTCAAGATGCACTTTGTCTCACCTCATCGGGAGGCCATCTCCGACCACGTGTGGCATCACTCTTTTGCCAACAGCACTTGGTTTGTATTATTTGCGTGCCATGCTACTATGTATACTACTTTCTATCTCTAAAATTAGATTACCACTCCCCCAATCCACACCTCATAGGCAGGATTCCTTGTATTTCCAAAACCTAATTGTTCATAGTCAGAAAATGTTGGTGATAAAAATATAATCTTAAAAAAGGGCTTATTTCTTGACTTCACGGAAAAAATAACTAATGATTATTAAATGTTCATTACCTTTAAAAATGCTGGAAGTAGCCTCCATTTTTCCTGTGAATCAAAACAATAAGAGTGTCAGAACTCTGTGCTAGCAACCACAATATTTTTCTAAGTTATTTTAATGCACCAAAAATTACTCACTTTAAAACAGTTAGCAAAAGAAAGTAAATCAAAGCTAAAAGAACAATTTTTACCCGGTAACCACTTTTATAGAAATCACATAGATGAGTGTGTATGTGCATACATGCATACAAATATACATAAATCTCCCTGATTTCTTAGACTATCAATCTCTTCTTGATGACTCAAGATTCCAAGTGCTTTTTCATCTTTATTTTATTCCCATGACACTTCCTGAGTTAGCGGGTTTGCCAGTTTGAGAAAGGAGAAGTAATTTTTAGAGTCTGGTAGGGAAACCAGTTCTGTCGAGTTCTTTCGCTCCAGTTCTTTCTTGTCGACTAGCACATGGTCAGAGCTCATTTCACAGCGGCAGAGGACAGCGCACATGGTGCTCGCCCCCTACACCAAACTGTTGCGAACTGCTACACGTCTTGTGTTCCCAGGCCTGCTAATACTACTTGTACCTTCCTGAGGTTGTAAGTAGTCTACTACAATATGACTCTTGAAGAGTCTAATCTGTTCATGGGAAATCTGACAAATGGGTAGAACTAGGCCTAAAGTAAGAATATAGTTTCTGAATAAGGGCCTAAGAATCATGTAAGACCTTGCAGCAACTGTAAAATTTTTGACTTTCACTATGAGTGACGTGAGTAGCACTGGAAGGTTCTGAGCAAAAGAGTGACATGATAATTTAAAATTGAGTTTAAATTTTAAGGTTGAACTGCTGGATTGAGAACAGACAGAGTTAGAAGCAGGGAGATCACTTAGGAGTTTATTACAATACTGCAGGCTGATAACAGTACAGGTAGTAAGAAACTGTTAGCTAGGAGACACAATGTGAAGTTCAAGCCAACAGGATTTGATAACAGATTAGATAGAAACTCTGAGAGAAAGAGGAGTCAAGATGACACCTTAGAGTTACCATTTATAGAGATGAGGAAGTGGGACGCTGTCAGGTTAAGTGCGGAGGGGCTATCAGGAGTTTGGCTGGAGGTATGCTAAGTTTGAGATATCCATTAGACATTCGGGTGGAGATGTCAAATAAACAATAAACATGAGTCTTGAACTTGTGAAGAGAATGGCCTGATGATATAAGCTGGGGAGAGGTCTGCAAATAGATAGTAATTATAGCCATGGAATGGGTGAGACCACCTAAGGAATGTTGATGGAGAAGAGTTCCAAGAAGGGAGATCAAAAGCACTCTGACATTTAGAGATGAAGAGCAGAAGGCAGATCTAGCAAAAGAGACTAGGAAGGAGTGGCCAGGGCAGACAACCGAGAGAAAGTAAAAACGTTTTTCAAGAAAAAAGGGAGGTGAGGGTAAGGGATATACGAGAAATCTCTGTACCTTCCTCCATATTTTGCTGTGAACCTAAAAAGTTTTAAGGAATTATTATGTCTTAGAAAGAGAGGGAGGGAGTCAGGCAAAACTAATCTATGATGACAGAAATCAAAAGATGGGGATAGACAGAAAAGGGAACTTTCTGGAGTGATAGAAATGATTCTATATCTTATATTGGGTGGTGGTGATTTGCGAATATATCAAAACTAATGTAATGGAACTTAGTACTCTTGCATTTTATTGCACATAAATCTATCTACAGAGGGGACTGAGAGAAAGATTGGAAGGAATAGAAATATCTTGGAGGAGGCAGGTAGTGAGGGGCCAGGAGGAGAAGCTGGAATAGTTTATTAATGCCAGACTGAGGAAGACCTTGAAAACACAGTAAACACTTTAGATTTTGCCCTAAGAGCAAAGAAGTTTAACCAACGGAGTAACATGATCATACGTGTATGTTTAAACTGATGGCTCTGACTACAGAACAAAAATAGATCGGCATGAGACAACTTAGGAGCCTAGGAAGTAAGAGATGACAGTAATTCAGACTTGGGAGAACAGTGTGAATGAAGTTTCAGATCTGAGTATATTTAGTAGGTAGGCCCCTTAAGATGGGATGGTGGATTGGATGCAGATGGCCAGGAAAACTGTCATTCCTGAATCAGAAGACTGGAATTGTGGTTTTGGTTCCTTCATAACTGTGCAAATTCAGGCAAGAACGATAAATCCTTTAGGTTTATTCTTTCAGCTCTCTGGAGAAGCCATGCAGTCACCAGTTAAGGATGAAGATGAAGGCTCTGGAGTTAGCCTGCCAGAGTCTAAATTCCAGCCCTCTGACACTGAGTTAGTTAACCACGCTGGGCCTCAAAAGTCTTCACTGGCAATATGTGGTGAAAATAGTACTCATTTCAGAGAATTAAATGACATAATGCATGTTATGCTTACACAGAGCCTGGCACATAGTAAATGCTCAGTAAATGCTGGCTCTTAATATTTTAACTTTTCAAAAGTTAAAATGCAGTATTGCCTGACGATCAGCAGGCATTCACAGCCTGATTCTAATGCACTGACAACAGTATCTCGGTCTCGATCTGCCAACTGATTATAAAGAGGTTCTTACAATCCAGTAGGTTCACTGTCAGTCACTTTCCTGTTTAAACCCTTCATGAGCATCTCATTGTTCCTTCATATATTTACAAAACCTTTCATAATCAGGACCCCCACCTATTCTTCTTTCATCTCTGCTCCCTTCCTCACTCTAGTACTAAATTTTAGTTCCTCAAAAATATCAGATGGTCTTGCCTACCGGGTTTCAAGTGTCCTGCTCCCTCTACCTGAAATCTCTCCCGTGACTCTTTTCAAGCCTCATTTCTCCAGTTCTCCTTTCATGCCAATGAAGATTCTGAGGCCCAGAGAAGTGTGCATTTCTAGGAAGTAAAACTATGTCAACAACTGAAGTTCATCAGGCAGCTCACCAATAACGCAGTGATCCCTAACACCTGGTAATCGGTTGAGGCTACTTCCCAGAAAACAACCAGGCAAAAAAATGAGTAAATTTTTACGGCGTTTAAAATAAGCCTGCAGTTCAAACTTGAATTCCGGGTTAAAAGGCAAGATTAATGGTCTGCGGTTGTTGGGACGATTTGGTTTTACCACTACAGCCAGCTGTGCGACCTCACGAAAGTAGCCTAAATTCTCTGAGCCTCAGTGCCCGCTTTAAGACCGCGGAGATGCACTATGTCCCCCCAACACGAGAAAGGGTCCAAGCCCAGAGCTACTCGCGAGGCTGTTCCGCCCTCGTGGATGCTGACAGATCGCCAGAGATACGAGCTTTTCACGCGCACGCGGCTGGGGGACAGGGAAAGAACATCCCTAGCCGAGACGCGAGCATGCGCAGGAGCCGCGGCCCGCCCTTCACCGTGGCGACAGCTCGTGGGGCACCGCCTCCAGGGTACGCATCCTGGCCCCTTCCGCTCCCCGGGTGCCCAACCCTCACCTCTACCGTCGGGATCGGCGCAGCCAGCTGCTCCGCGGTCAGGTTTCCAAACTCTTCCGCCAGCACGTCCATGCTGCTCACGAAGAAGGAAGAAGCAAACCGAACTAGCACGCCCGCCTTCGCTGTCGCTGCGAAACGCAGCACCCCTAGAGAGCGATGCGCGGAGGCGTAAATGGTCCCCGCGCGCAGGTTAATTGAACGTGCGACAGAAAGGTTCCGCTTGCTCCGGACCTGAACCTGCGGTGGAACCCGGATGTGGCGGAGGCGAATCTGAGAAACTGCGCCCCCTGGTGTCTCATGGAAGTCTCGCCCGGGTAATCCTAAACCCCGGAGACGAAGTTCATTTCCAGTTATCCGGTAATTGAGACCAATAGAGCATATTGGTTGCAATTTAAAAATAATTCAAAGAAAATATTAAATGGATAATATGCGCAACTTGAGCCGCTGAGGCAGATAACTCATTCAATTTAGTCCAAAACTGCAGGTTGTATAGTATGGAAAAATAGGAAACTTACCAGATGCCTAGTAGTAGGGGATTTGGTTTAAAAAAAATTATGGTACATGCATGTGATAGAATATTATTCAAGTAGTAAAATGACTATTAAGTGAGGAGGTATTAACTCCCTACAGAGTAGAACATAACAGGACAGCAATTAAAACAGTGTTGTATTCTAAAGGGACTGGATGTTAGATCTAGGAATAAATATCAGTACGTGAAGAAATTTGATATGAAAAGGTAACATTTTAAATCAGTAGAAGATGGATTATCCAATAAATGCTGTTGGAAAAGCTGATAAGCCATTTATAAAAAAATACATTGTAACTGCTATATTTAAATGCTAATGAACTTTAGAAGATGTAAGTGAATATTTTCACAACAGTATGGTGTTGAAGGCAACACCATTCATAGATTTCATAATATAATTCTAATTGTAGTTTTATGATTCAATGAAAATTTTTAAATTTTCTGAGCAGATATTTTAAAATTACCAAGGATAGACTTTAAAAAATAAAAAAAAAGATGGCAGAAGACAAAGGCTTGGTCTCCGTAATTTAAAATGAACTCACAAAGCAATAGGAAAAAATTCCACTGGGAAAAACAAAGCAAAAGATACCAACAGTTATTTAATGGGTATGGAGTTTCAATTTGGGAAGATGCAAAAGTTCTGGAGATGGATGGTGGTGATGGTTGCACAACAGTGTGAATGTGCTTAAGACCACTGAAAGGTATCCTTAAAAATGGTGAAAATGGCAAATTTTATGTATGCATGACCACAGTAAATTATAGAAATATACATTTGCCATTTTCTCATCATGAATGTATAGGCTTTGCACCAGGTTAGCCTAATTTCGTAATTCACTACCTCAAATAAATTTCAGTGCCTGTATCTTCTAAGTATAGTGCTGATGTGTGAAAGTAGGAGATAGGAAAGAAGAATCACCTCCAGCTCTTGGAGGCCTTATAGTTTACACAGAGAGATACACTTCTGTATCATCCTTGTGAATTACCAGAGGCCAACCTATTGAGCATCTAGCCTGGATGGGGCTGTAAAGTGATTTTTTGGCAGAGATCTCAAGATTGGCTCAGATGTGTTGGCTTTCTGTTCCAAAGTCCTCCTGGCTTTCTGCTATCAAAGTGGTTCTCCAACTTTAGACTGCATCATCTAGAGAGCTTGTTAAAACAACCTCCACTTTCTGATTTGGTAGGTTTGTTATGGGGCCTGCAAGTGTGCATTTCTAATAAGTTCCCAGGTGATCACACTTTGAGAATCACTCTCTAACATAAGACTTATCTCTTAATACCATAACCTCTTTATATGTCTTAGCTCTCCATCAGACTGGAAGCTTCTAGAACAAGGACCGTCTTATCTGTCTTCAAATTCCCATGTTCTAACCCACTGTTTGTTCCTGAATGAATTTGTGTTGCAAAAATAATTTGGAAGAAAAACATGCAGTGAGTGATAATAAATTTGGTATTATATTTCACATTTTTTTAAATCCTAATTTAAAAAATTTTTTTTTTAATTTGTCTTGGAAAGAGGAGGATGTGGTAGCCATGGTGCCTGATTCCTACGTGGCAGTAGTTGGCTAATGCCAAGTGGTATTGGCCTTTAGAGCACAACTGCCACAATCCTACCTTCATTACACCTGTGGGGCCCCCAACGTATCAGCCCTTGCACCCCCAGGTCAAATCCATGAATTCTTTTCTGATCTCCTAAGGGGCTGAATTTTTAAAGCCAAAAAGCCAAAAACAGTCTCCTGGTTTCTCTGTCTTCTGCTGTCACATCCTTTTTCTGAAGTACTGGTACAAAGAGACTGATGGTTTGAATTGGCAGCTGGGCAATTAGGGCAGGGAAATCTCAGAGGGGAAAATGGTTGATATCTTGGACTGCTATCCCATCACTTATAATATGAAATGTTTTGGTAGCCAGATGAGACGGTGACTAATGCCATGGGGAGTGGGGAGAACAGGGGGCACTGGTTAAAGGAGAATAAAAGAAAGAAAAGCAGGAGTGTCTAAGCTGGGCCCTGAAATAGTAGAGCCTCAGTTTCCTGCGTGTTTACTCTTTGCCAGACTTTAGAATCCCAGTTTATATGCATTCTCTGATTTAATGATGAACCCCTGGGGGATAAGTATGATTATCCCCACTTGACAGGCAAGGAGACTAAGGCTCATAGGGGTTAAGAAATTTGCCAGGCAGCGTTGGAATTTAAATTCATAATTATCTGATGCCAGAACCCTTGCTTTTAATCACTCTTATAACACCACACTGAAAGGGGGGCGGGGGAGGGAGGGTGGCAGAAGACGTTTCAAGCAGAGGAGAATAGTCTGAGCAACGGCATGAGGGCTTTAGATGACATAATACCATGTTCTGGAGAGCGTGGTTCTCCCATAGGACTGTCAGGGGAAGTGTCTATAAATTACACTAGAAAAACCCACCGGGGCTGACCATGATTAGCCTTTATGTCATGTTAAAATTACACCTTCTTATGAGAGGCTTCAACACGAAGACACTAGAAACAAAAGAAAAAGATTATCTTCTCTTCAAAACCTTCATGCATTCAGGCTGGGCAAAAATATGTATGATCCTGTCTTCTATACTCAAATAAATTCATAATAGAACTAGGGAAGGCCAGAACAATGTTGGAGAAAGTATAAGCGCTCTTCAGTCTGAAAAGGCAAGGGCAAAGGGGCAGTCCTTGAGGTCTCTTATTTCACAGACAGCAAGGTGAGGAGGAATGTGATTGGAAATCTTTAATCAGAGAACATTCTGCATTTTGAGTAAGACTGGTCAGTCCAAAAACCTCTAGCTGCCTGCCATGCCCACAGGCCTTTCTCTGAAAAGCCTTGCTTTGTATCATGGGACATTATCATCCTGCCAAAAGCAGTAGGGCCAGCAGACTGCCAGAGACAAGTCATCTAAGGGAGCCAAGGTGGCTTGTCATGAGACCCCTACTCAGTGAGGGACAGTGGGAGATAGGCATGTCCATACTGAGTAGTGGCAGAGAGACCCAATTATATTCTCTCTCCTGGGACGTTTTTAGTTGAGATGAACCAGAAGGGAGGGCAGCAGCACAAAGCAGAAACGGAGAAGTAAACACCACATCAGCTCTTGATAGCAGCATGACAATGAGAAATACTTTTCATGGGATCACCTAGGGAAACCAGTGCAATGAATAGTTCAGAGCACACATTCCAGGGTTTGACTCCTTGGGTTCAAATGCGCTTACCAGCTCTGTGACCTTGGATGAACTAACTCCTTAGCCTGAGTCTCATTTTGCACACATGGAAAAAATGGTAGAGCCTGCCTGCCAGCGTGTCGTGCAGTTATATGATAGCATTTCTATAAAGTGTCTCGGATAGTCCTTGCCATATGGTCAGTGGTTGGTGGTTATTTGTATTTTATTATATTCTGAAAGAAAAAAATTACATCCAGGGTTTCCACCAGGTCTGTAAGTGCAGCTGCTGGAACAGATTGCTGGGTTTCATTTCTTTTTCATAAAGCCTTAACACTAAATCTCTAGGTCCCTTTCCTTTGAAATCAGAAAGAGGCTAACGCAGTAAGCTTAGAAATGAAAAGATAAAGCTTCCCTTCAAAAATAGAGAACAAGAGGGCACACGTTGATAGTACAAACATACTCTCTGAAAGGTTAGATTAAATTGTGGAGAATAAAGTTATAATTGATCAAAAGGAAATCAGAACATGTTGAGTTTTGTCACTATCCTTTGAAGTCGACATCAAGGACAATAACTGCAGCCTTCTACATAGCCTTGAGTTTCTCTGTCAATGACAATATTGGGCTTAATGAACCATGGTTCTGATGAGATATGACAATTTTTGTTCTTGTGTACTTAAATACTTAATCATCCCATCTCACAATACTAAAACCTCTTGAAGCTTGAAAGAGATTTAGGACTAATAAATTACAATTATTATAATGTATTCTGGCTCCATTATGCTTTAGAATCTGCAGACAGTTTCAAGTACATTACCTCACTTGACTCTCACAGTATTTCTGTGAGGTAGCCAGGTTAGTAGGGTAGGTAGGTAGGGTAGGAAACCTCTGGGAAATTCAGGGAGATTAAAAGACTGGCTGAGTTCATATAACTATTAAGTAGTAAAAGTGAATTCAAACTCAAGTCTTATGACTTGCAGTCCCATGTTACTTTTACTAAAAGAGTGGAATATTTTGCAACTTAACATCCTCAGAAGTACAACAGGCTGAACTTTAGTTTCAAGAAGGGGTGAAATCAGAAGTAAAAATATGTTGCACAAAAGGTGGACTCCCCAAGCCCATGGCATACTTGGCCAATCAGACACAGAATTCTCTTCTGCTAATCCTGGATCTGGCTTCAAAATCCTCTCAACACAGGGCTCTGAGGAGCTGCTACTAAAATCAGAGCAGACACATGATTTTAAACTTATTTTTATGAAAAGAAGGTTCGTGGGGGCATATTCAAGGACATTGAATGATTATCAATATTTGTGTCAGCCTCTCTCTCCTGGGTACATTCTCCTGACTTGCAGTTAGATGAAGGAAGCCACAGGATTTGCTTCTGGAATAGACCATGAGCAGAGGTGGGCAATCCTTTTCTTTCCCTATCTACTGAGCGAATGGAGAAAACTGAAGATGTAGGGGACAGCTGAGTCACAAGATAGCTGAATGGAGTAGTGCCACCCTCACTAACCCACTCCCTGCTTTGAACTGTAATTTGAGATATAAGGCTATACTGAGGCCCCTGTGACTTGGGCACTATTTGTTCAGCTGTTCATCTATACATACTAAGGAAGGTCGACTTCACGTGGCTATGCCGTTCCTTGAATCATCTTTCAGTGTCATTCTCAGGCAGGGCTTGACTTGGTTGGTCTCCTCACACATTCCCTACATTCAAATTGTAAAGCCCTCATGAAAGTACAATATAAGAGATTTGTTTTTCTGCTCCTCGGCATACCCTTCCCTTTGGGAGAAAGCCCCAGGGGAGTTTTAAGAGTCAACTACTCGTACCTCATTTTACCTCCTCCAAATTAGAGCCTGGGCACTTGACCTAGATTCTTCCAACTGAATTTTGCTATCCGGGGCTCTAAATCTTGAGCAAATGAGGCAAAGAAGCAAGGACAGTCGAGAAATCAGTCTTTGAATCCACACACTGAATCCAGCATGGCTGGAGTTGGCATTGCCTTGGCTCCTACCCATTTTTCGAGCCTGATTCCCCAGATCAAGTAGATTCTGTGAGGCACTTAATATCTACTCAATAAACTCCTTTCTGCTTCAGTTAGCCAGAGTCCATTTCTACTATTTGTGCCATATGTTCACGTGTGAGTGCCTGTATGCATATGCGCACAACACAGGAATATTCCAGCACCAACAGCAAGTGTTCTTTGCCAGGGCAATCTTTCCAAAAGGATAATTTGTTCATAACATTCTCCTATTTCAAAAAAGTCAATGATTTTTTTTTTTTCTCTCAGGACAAAAACGACACATTTTAGCATGACACCCCAGAACCGTTTTATCTTTCTGGTTTCACCTCTCATCACTTTCTTCTTGTGCCTGGGTCTGTTCTTACCGTGCACTTGGCCTGTCTCTGTCCTGGCCTCTTGGCAAGTTCCTGCCTATCCTTCAAGTTCAAGCTTAAGAATGATCTCCATGAAAGCGTTTGATGATTTTTCTTCTAGCACTATGTGTACTTGTTGTACAGCCCTTATTGCACTTTCTTGTAATTGTTCACAAATTTGTCCTTCTTACTAGGTAATAAACTTCTTGAGGACAGTGTCTGTCTAGTCATCTATCTGTCACAATACCTAAGATACTTCTCAGCACATAGTAGATGTCAAGAGGTGTTTGTTGACTGACTGAATGAACGTGACCTGATGTCTTCAAGGCTCTGACGATCAGCAGAAGAATCATTCTAGAACGAGCACAACAAAGACTGTGCAGTATCCCAGCCCCAAGCTACCTGAAGGTGGTTTAGAAGACAGAGACACTAGCTATGTTGAAATAATGTTTAATGTTTAAAATTTAACAGTGCACACAATACATGTTTAAGCAGTAGAAGAATGAAAATGTGTGTATGATGTTGAATAAAATTGGCATTACAAAACAAGACCATGTTAAGAAAACCTTAAAAGTAGAAGTAAACATTTAGGTAAAAACCAAATAAACAGCATGCTAAGGGATATGATTTTAAAATCCTAATAAATGTAGTTGCGTAAATCTAGACTTGAGACATTGAGATGTACTTTGCCACTTAAAAAAAAGCAAAAAAGCAGAATGCCCTTCATTTTAAGTGCATTTTAAAAAAGGTTTGCACATTGTTTTCCTGCTGGCAAATGCAGTATAATCAAGTATGTAAGAATACCAGCTGGATTCCAATCTGAGAATTAAAAAGTGCACCTGGTCTTCCTGTTAAGTACACAGTTCACCCCAGAAAGCGACAAAAAAAATCACACTACACATTAATGTCAGACCCTCCCTGCTGCCCATGCCCCAAAGTGAACATAGTTGAAAACTAAGAGAAAATGAAAACAAAAATCTTCAGCACCTTATGGTTTCTAAGCGTAGGAAAGCATGGGCAGCATGGGCAGCATGGAAGCACAGGAAGAGGGAAGAAATGGGTGAAGACCAATAATGTGCTCTCAGTGAGTTTCCATGTATACACAGCTACTTAAATGGACCGAATGGCTTTATGTATATGGATTTATGTATTGGTCATTGTGAGGGGGGAAAAAATTGACTTTCAAAATTTCTTCAAATTTTGGCAGAGCTCTCCAAAATGTGAAGATTGAAGATAATTTATTCACGCAATCATCTCCTAGAACTTTGTCAGATAAAGGAGTAGCGCCATAATGGTGGAGGTCGTGGTGAGGAAAAGGGGAGAGGGAGAAGGGGGAAGTCCCTCTGACTTCCTGCCCACTCTTCCCCACCAGCTTACGAAGGTTCCATGAGTCTTTAGAAAACAAAACAATCAAAACTGTTTTATGCAAAGAGAGCACTTTCTGGACTGAGTCTGCCCAAACTGTGGTGCCTCCCTTAACACTTCGGAAGTCTGTAATTCCAGATCAGGCAGATTTCTCTAAAATCCAATGACAGCTACTGCCAGCTGAGCGAGGTTTGCTTTAATGCTCAAGAATGTCAAACGGTAACGATACTTAGCAGAGCACCGTGGTCATAGAGGGATAAGGATTTAATCAGTACAGAAGGCATTTTTTAGCAAGTTAAAATATTTTTTAAAAATCCAAATTTAAACTATTTGTTTTTGATTTTCACGGAGAATGGGGATCTCCTAGGCATCTCCGTCTTATTAGCTTCCCTTCTTACAAGTAAACCAAACCATTCCTGCTTTTTGTAAAAATATTAAAATCTTATATAAACCTTACCAATGGCCTGAGAAATGCAAAGACATTCACTAAGAGATTTGTGCAAAAATTGTTTCTCTCAGAAAGCAGGATAAATTACAAGAATGGACCAATCTCCAGAATAAAATTTTAGAAGAGATTTGTTTCTACTTTCACTAAATGAACAAGGGAAGTTTTATCTAAAATTTGCATATAGCTTTAAAATAGATTTAATAAGTTTAAATTCTATGCAAATACTGACAATTGGAATTATAAAATGTGAATTGGTACATTTGTGGAATTTTAGGATTCATTATGTAAGTTCCTATTACACATTAACAAAATTTCATTGTACATTTAAAATACAATTTTACTTACTTCATATCATACATTCAGAACATCAGTCTCCTTAGTTATTCTCGTAACTTTCAACCCTTTAAGTTGTACCAAGATTGAAAATCAGTAGGTTTGAGAGTGACAAGTGAGAAAATACAACTCTTTAAGGGTTGACTAAGCCAGATATAAATGCTTAATAAAACATAAGTATTATATAGGTAATATAATTAATTACATATTACTTTCTGTTCATGAAAAACATCTCTTCTGAACTTGAAAATGATGCATGAAAAAGGTCTATAGGATGGATGTGCGTGTCTTCTGCAATGCTAATATTACTGGGTTACACAGATTCGGGTTAACACTGCATGACGGACGGGACTGAGAATGTGCCACATCTGTAATGCCTTCGATGGAAACAGACTTGGTACCTAAGTGCTGGATTTCCAATCTTTTATCCAATGTCAGTCACTTTAGTTAGCAGAAGATGAAGCCTCTGCCTTCCCTGTGGCTTCCTCACCGAAGAGCAGCTTTCGAAGTATATTTGCATAAAATGGTCCATACACTTGTTTGTTGAGATTCACGATGTTTGCATATTGACAGCCTAGCACTTCCAGCTCCTGCTGAATGACAGCAAGGCCTCCAGGCATGGGAGGCATGCATTTTTGAGGGCTAGGAAGACAAAGTAGATTCTTCATGTATAGCTGGATTCGTTTATCTGGGGGGAAAATAAGATATCTTTATCTGTCCCATTATTGAAGCCTATAATTTTTTTTTAAATGAGAACAGTAATTATGGTACATGGATTACAATAATATTCCCAATTCTTTACCCTCCCTGTATCCAAGGTAGCCCTTTACAAGGTAGCTTTGCAGCTCTTCCATCAAAGGCTGGACTCTGTTTCCCCATGTCTTGAATTGGGGCTGGCCTTATGACTTGCTTTGGCCAGTATAGAATGCAGCAGATGCACCAGTATGTTCCATGCCAAGGCCTCGAGAGGCATGGTTTGCATCTGCCCTTTCTACCTAACATGTGAACAAGCCTGGGCTTGATGAAAGACGCCCAGCCCTTCTGTCTCAGGCCATTGTATATCAACCTGTAGCCAACCGACCCCCGAACACTTGAGGGAGCCCAGCCAAGATCAGCAGCGCTACCGACCCAAGCCACGGCTGACCACAAAAGCATGTGTGAGCCCAGCAAGACCAGTTGCCCACAGACTTCTGAGTAATGCTATTTTTTTTTTGAAGCTATATGTTTGAAGGTGACTTGTTTTGCAGTAACAGCTAACTGATAAAAAATGTAGAGCATTTTGGGGGTAAGGCAGGGGATCTTTTACAAAAACACAATACTTATGTCCATAATTTTAGTTATGTACACTAAAGCTGAGTTTGTAAACTGGCACTGCCAGTTTGGCCCACACTGTGTTTTTTAAAAAATAAAACCATTTAAAATCAGGGAAATTCACACAGAAATCCAAATTTCTGGTTCCTCTTGAAAACACTAGCCATCTGGCAAACTTAGGGACCCGAATGACCACCTGGCAAGGGCGCCCACACTTCCAGGTTTTCCCAGGATGGTTGAAATTTACACCTATTGTCTTGACCTAATTCAAAGGAATGCTCTCAAAAGTGTCCTGGTTTGGACAATAAATTACATATTCACTCCACACGTGCCAACAATCTGGAGGCACTGAGGAAGGGCCATCTCGACTGGCATTTCAGTTTGCTGTCTTCTTGCCCTTACTGCTTCATTGCTTCATCGTGTTTGAGACTACTGCACGAAAGCATGCAAATGCATAAATAAATTAAGCCACAGAAGTATTACACAAATGGTATCAGACAAACCAGACCTGCTACAGCCCATACTGTTCCAAGGATTGTCTTTGGCCTTGGAAACAGAAAAATAAGAAGGTTTACTGAGGAGAATAAACTCTATCAAATACAGACAACTATGACATTAATGAAACTCTTATTTCCAAACACTTCTTCCAAAAGTCACACGTTCCTGCCAGATGTGACCTAGAACTCGAAAGTTCCCAATATTCCATGTCCATGTCTTAGCCACAATTGTTTCCTCTTACTAGAATGTTCTTCCATCTCACCACCTCTCTGCCCCAAGACAGAGCATCCTTCAATGCCAAGCCTAAAGTTTCCTCCTTCTGGGGTTTTCCCCAACATCTGTCAGACTATCGTACCACATTATTGTTACTTGAGAATGTGTCTCTCTCCTGATGTGGTGGAGCTCTCTGAGGGTGACAGCTATGTCATTTTTACCTCTATGTCCCTGGTCTAGCATGTGGCAGGCACATCACAAATGCTGACTGAATCAAAGTGAAAATGGAATGAAAAAGGTCTGTAAAGATCAATGCCAAACAGAAAACAGTGGGAGTCAGGGAGGAATGGGGGCTGGAGATGGCAATCAAAATTTATTTATCCTTCATCCATAAATTTGTCAAGAAGAAATTATTCATGTATGTAATTTCTGTACAATTAAAAATTAATTTTAAAACCGTAGATAGCTATAAGCCTGCAAATAATCTACACAGTAGGCAATCTATAAATAATTTTTACCTGGCTTTGGTATGCATTTGAAAAAAAAGGTTTGAAAGAAAACTTATCTAAGAAAGAAAGCTTGTCTTTTTAAAAGGCTAAGAACACAGTGGGCATTGTACTCACATTGTAAATAAAAAGCGCATCGACTAAGAATAAAAGAAGGCAGATCATGGGTACTGTGAACGGGAGGAAACCATGGCTAATGCTGGTTAGCACTCTAAGTGCTTAATTTATTCCAACTCCTCCGTGGACAGAGAATTAAGAATCAATCGTGTCCTAAATTTCCCGTTAGACTGGTTGCCAGACTCTCCGGAGCCCAGGTCTATTTTTCATCACAAATATGGTCCAAACAGTTTCAGGCGAGATTGTTTAAAGAATAAAACTCTTTCAAAACTGTTATTATGCCAACAAGTGGTTCTGTCTCCTCTGTGGATGAGTCAGTTTTTAGGCCAAGACTAAAAGTGACAGAAGCATTTGTCCAGTTAGGAGCAGCCAAACAGGGCCCCTGCCCAAGGCGTGCACTTGGCTTCCAGAGTCTGAGAGCCGCTCAAATGAGTCATTCAAGTTGCTAGGCAACAATAATTTGAATGAGGTTTAAAAATGCTTTCAATTTAAAAAAGGACAGGAAAGTGAGACTGGGGAAAATAGCATGGAAAAAAGTTGCTTTACCGGATTTTAAGAGGCCACCTTGGGTGGGGCATCTCCTGAACCCCAGCTTCCGTCTCCCTTCTGCCACTGAAAGTACTTCCCTTATCTAAAGCAAGGGCACAGAGGGCACCCGGATGCTCTGGCCGCCCCGCCAGCAAGCAGCGGGGCTCCAGTTCTGACTGCAGTGCCCACCAGAGCAGATAAGAATACGAGCTCCAGAGTCAGGCAGGCTCAGTAAGAACCCCTACTCTGAGACTGGCTCGTTATGTGACCTTGAGGGAGAGTCACTTAACCACTCTAAGTCTCCACACGTTCGCCCCTTCCACAAATATTCACTCAATGTCATCTTTGGGCCCCGCGTGGTACAAGGACACAGCAGCGCACGTATGCGCCCTGAGCCCGTGAGGCCCGCACACTGGTGGGGGCTAACGGTATGTGGCAGAGACAGAAGACAGTCTGCTCCTCTGCCTCCGAGGAGCACTATCCTCCAGGTATTAGCCGTTCAGCTGGAGACTGGGCTGTGAGGACAGGTACACATCACCAATGAAGGTTATGCGGCACAGGGCTCAACCACAGGCGGCTCTGGTCATGCTGTGTTTGTTACTGTTATCAGCTGTCACCTCTCACCAGCCTGCAGTGCTGCACACCAGACTGCTCTTTTCTGGGGGAAGGGTTCAAGCCTTGAGCTATTAAGTGGCCTGTGTGGTCTTGATCTCCAGCATTCCCTGTCCCCAGAGATAAGGATGAGAAAAACGACTTGAGCGCCTCAAATAACACGTATTTGTATTCTCAGGGAAGTTCAAAAACCTGCGGATTAGTCCTAGAATATTGGTACTTATGTTCTAATTCTACACTCGTCCTCCTTCTAGTCTTTATTCCTTACCCGCTGCAGTAGACACTTGCTTAGCGCCTTCTACCCCTTCTTTTGAACACAGCACTGCATTTTGTTTGCGGGAAACTTTCGCTCCCCTTCTCGGACCAGGTGTTACAGATAAAGCTGACTTGGCCTGGCTCCAGGAGCTGAACACACATCTTGGGCCCAAGTTCCTTCTCCTCCGGCCACCATGACTGATTCGAGAATGGGACATGACCTGTAGTCAGCCCAACCGGAGCAAATTAGACTCAACGCTGGGGTCATTATTTGAGCTAACAGGGAGTTTTTTTGCTTGACGTACACATGGAAAGATGTAGGCTTCAGCTAAAGCTGTCTTACTATGATGGGAAGAGACTGTGAGAAAGCCAGCCCAGAGGAAGGCACTGCTGAGGGCCGGAGGTGGGGAAACTAGTACCGGGGACACAGTTTGAGCTCTTACAAAATAGTACCTACCTGCAGCCACCCCTCCCCCTGGCTTTTTCAGTTATATGAGAAAATACATTCCCTTTTTGCTTAAGTTATTTTAGAAGTTTAGATTCTCTGTCATGGGTAACAGAAAAAGTCCTAACTGATATACTGTCCACTTTCCCAACTCATCAACACACCCTGACAACCAGATATTCACTGTCCAGCAATCAAGTACAAAAAAGCCCACCCATCATGCTTCCCAGTTCCATTGCTTTCTTTTTCACTGATTCTTTAAGCCCGACCAAGAAAGGGGCCTCAGGGGGCTTAGGCTAGCTCCCAACAGAATCGACATCTACTTTCTGTGAACATACTGCCACCTGGTTTGGATTGTATTGAATCTAGAATTCTAACATTACTGGCAGCATTTTATTTTCTTCATAAAAATTTATTGGCTGGATAGTAAGATAGAAGGCCTTGAAATCCCCTCACTCCACTATATATACACACACAGAGAAGTCGTGAGTCCCAAATCTTTGAAAATATTAATACTTTCTTCATATTTTCAATTATTTATTCTCCAAAAGAAGCAGGTAATCTGTTTAAGACTAAATTTTGACTGACACATCAGTCAAAATCAGCAAGTTAAAGCAAATTGGTTTTGAGGCAGACACCAATAAAAACATGTAGACCCACCAATCAAAGACCGGATAGGATTTTCCTCCTCTTCAATGCTTGAAAATTGACCTACAAGATTAGCTTGAACCTCAGCGTTTAAGGTGGGTAAGCCTCTCTCCATCAGGGTCTTGTTAACCTCAGCACAAGTCTGAACACCAATAGAATTCAGGACTTCCTTCAAGTTAAAAGTCCTGCAAAACATAAAACAAAATCCCATCAGGGAGAGTTTTTGTTCCTCAGTTTTGTTGCTGATGTTTTAATATATCAACTTATTTCAAATATCTATCCATTTTTTCTTATATAGACAACAATTACTTCTGTTAGAATGAACTTAGAAAATAGTAACTCCTCCCAACCACTAACCCTTATTTGTAGCAGATTTTTATATGCTTAAAACAATTAATTCTGTACATGGTGTTTATCTAGGAAAGCATACATAGAAAAATGTGGTCCTTGAAAATAAGTTTACAATGCCATTTTCATGTAGGGCTATCAGAAAGAAAAAGAAAGAGACCTATTTACTCTTAAAATAAACCCTTTAGTCTGAGTGCATTTGTTCATAGATTTCTTTTTCTTTGTAGCTTTTAAAATGAGATAAAATCAATTCTTTTATCTGTGCCTGAGCATTGAATTTATAACACCAATCAAAAACAAGAAATGAAATATTCAGAGGTCAATACCACAAAGGAAAATTACCTAAAACTTTTGAAATATCACGATCAAAAATAAGAAGCTTACTCTCATTGCTACTTTTGAGTAACTGATCAACAATGCAAATAAAAAGAATGCAGAAAATTGTAAAAAGTAATTAGCAGTGGGTTAGTAATAGGTAAGGAAAAACACATAATTGAAAAGTGCATTTGTTGGGTCTACACTATTGGGGAATAATAATTGAAAAATGCATTTCACTATCCAGAAAGGATCCTTCAGATATCTCTGTTCAAAATTGGAATTAAAGGATGAGAGAAAGGCCCAATGAGAGGAGGCGGTGTAATGCAGTGGTTACAGCATAAGCTGTGGTGTCACAAAGACCTGGGTTCAAATCCTGACTCTACCACTAAACTTGTTATGTGACTCTATTAGTTCTTGGCAGATTGTCAGGCACGTAGTAAATGCTTAATGAGAAGAAAAAGAACAACAATAAGAAACAAGTCCTTGGTGTTCTGCCTTCACTGAAATTTGTTATAAATCCACATCGGATGTGCCTTTGGTGTTATACAACCCAAAGTTAGATTCTTCATGACAAAATTTTCACCTCCTGACTTTTACCCAACCTCTTCATAGCTTTCTCCTGCTTTTAATCAGAGAGTTCTTAGGCTAAAGGAAAAATAATTTCAGCATAAGCAATGATGCCCTAGTCACAATAAAGGCAAAATTCTTGCTAGTTTTCAAAATGCACCATCAAACCAAATATAAATGACATCTGGGTCTACCAACTATTTGGAACCATCTGCTTATTTATATTATCGATGTTATTACCCCATCCATAATGAGAATAATTGAGAACTGACTATAATCATTTCCTAGCACAGGTGAAGGGGGAGAGAATTAAACAAAACAATAAAACAACCAGATGGGCAGAATAAAGAGAATGATTTAATAAAGGAATAGTTATTAAAATCTAACATTTGCTGATGACTTACTACGTGCCAGTGAACAAAGTGTTTCGCACAAATCACCTTGAGGTCTCACAGCTCCAAGGCAGGCACAAATGTTATTCCCTTTTTACAAGTGACGAAGTGAGGCTCAGGATGATTCAGAAACTCGTTCTAAAGTACGTACATATCAAGTCAATAGCAGAGCTGGGATTTAAAACCTGGATTTAGACCCAAAAGCCTGTCCTCTTAGTAATCATGTTGCTACATGGTTTATATTAATACTTAAGCAGCACTGGGGGTTCTTTAAAGGCTTAAAAAGTTTTCTGTAAAGTAATGGTTACCCAATGTGGGGAAACGCTAAGGAAAGACCAATTGCAAAACCAGAGGTTTCTTTTCATTATAGGTCTTGAGCCCTGATGAAATAAATGAGCTGGCAGGTTAGCACAACCAGCAGTAGGAAGGGCAGGGCCTTAGACAGCTGGACCAGAGCTCAGGCCTTGGTTTGCCATTTCCTTGCTGTGCAGCCCAAGGTAAATCCTCTTCTCTCAGAACTTCAGCTCAAAATTATAACTTTAGATTCTGTAACCACTCGGGCTCCTTTTGGCTCTTGATATTCTAGAATTTCATCAAGTAGTTTAGGTGCTCTCTGAGCAGTGGGCGGGAGTACGGGAGGGTAAGTGCCTCTCCCTCAGTGAGAGCAGTAAAGAGTACTGGTCCCTGAAAACACCTGAAAGAGGAACCAGCAGGAGGCAGTAACCCACAGAAAACCCCTGGAAACATCTGCTCATTGGCGAAGATTAGGAATTTTCTGACTTGGACAGGATTCCCACCCGACTAGATGGATGATCTAAATGAAAAATCCCAATAGGCTTCTAATATTCAATGAAGGTATAATACTGGGAAACGAATTTCACAAAAACAAAACCTTCACTGGATTCGTGTAACATCTCTACAGGACAGAGAGGTCTCTACTTCTAAAGACCTCATAGCAGGTCGGATCAGTAAAGTTAGTAGACATTTCATTACAAAAAAAAAAAAATGATGGTGTCAGAACAACTCCATTTGGAAAGCCTCTGGAACAGGGCATTCTAAACACTGAGCTTGGTGGATTTCTGGGTTTTATTTGTTTTTTTCCACAGCACTGTCAAAGACAAGCTTTTGCACACACCCATCCTCAGTGGAAAGACTACACTCACCCTGGCACTTGTCATGGAAAAGACCTCTCCCTTCCTATGAAAGGACATCTAAGCCGTCAGAGATATTAAAAGAAATTCTAGAAAAGAAGGTGTAAGATAAGCTTCTCTAAAGCACAGTCCTGAATATTATTACCTCCAGACGTCCAAGGTTATTCACGTTCTCTGAAATGCACGCAGAGCCTTAACACATGGGGAGCAGATGCAAACACTTGGAACTTACTCTTTGTTCATGCCTTCAAGTAGAACAGCTGAAACCCTTTTTAACCTGTTTGCAAGGTCAGGCAGGCCTTCTGTAATAGCACCCACTATGCTGTTGGTGATTAGGGACAGGCAGGCAATAAGTTTCAATTGATTCAGCTTTTCTGTCAGTTCCTGAAGACGTGCTCCATCTGTCATCAGTGTCTAGCATATTTATTTAAAATGGAAAAAGAGAAAGGGACACTCAATACCATGAAGATGGAAAGCAGTGCTATATCCAAACTCTCATTTTTGTCTGATTTCAGTAACATCATTAAACCACATGCAACATGGATAGACCAGCCGGTTCACAGTTAGAACTTAAGAATTAAAATAGCGGAAAACTTCAGGGAAGAAAAAAATCACTCACCTCTGGTAATTCTTTTTTCTGATAATCCCACTGTAACAGTTTCAAATAACTGTTATTTAGCACCAGTGTAGGCCTCAGGCTTGGCTTGGAGTTGTTTTCGGCAGTCTCAGAAAGAGAGAGTAATTCTTCATTTACAGATTCTTTTATCCATTCTGTAGTTTGATCAAGAGCACCTACAAGTGAAAAGTCCACATATTTGTCCTACAGCTGATGGACCCTTTCATTTGTGTATTCTATGTGACAGATACTATGTTAGGTGCTGGGCGTGAATGAAAAGACAGCCATATGTCAAGGAGCTTAGTCCGGAAGGGGAGACAGGCCTGTAAACTAACAGTTACAGAAGCATACAATGAATACTAGAAGGTACGGTGGAAGTGGACAGAGTAGAGGTTGTCCAGGACACCACCTAAGAGGAAGAGCTCCATAAGCGACACTTGAAGATACGAGGCAGATAGAGGAAACGGCTGTCGCCCTAGGTCAAGAGAATAGCCCATACGAAGACCCATAAACATGAGAGAATTTTCTGGCACATTCTGGATGTTACCAGGAAATCTGTATTGCTAGCTCATAAAGAACCAGGGGGAAGAGAGTGGTAGCACATGGCACTGAATACCAGATAGACAGGCTATCTCACACACGACTTTGAGTTTTGTGCAGAGAAGGTATTTAGAATAAAGGCATTGATTATTAAATATTTTTGGGTCCCGGTCCTGTCTGAGTATCTAATTAGAGCTATGCCTTTCTCAAAACACGTGTGCATGCTGGTATGCACACTTTTCTGTAGACCCAGTACTAAGGCTTCTCACTGGAAATAAATTGCTTTTTATACCACATTTCTTATAAAATTATGTATTTGGTAGAATCAGGTGGCAATTGCAAAAAAAATGCAGACTGAACACAGGTGCAGATTTTTAAAAAAGAGCCATAGAATGAAATAAAGAATGGTCACCCTGAAATTCTTCCTCGGACCCAGCACTTAAACAATAGTAATCGTGCATAGCTCTGTTTGCCCCACTAAAGCAACACCGCCCCCAAAATTTCACAATTTTATTTCTCCTCAGTTGGCAAATGTTCTTGGTTCTTCTAGTTCTGTTTATAAGATGTAAGACTTGCAGTCTTTTATTTAAAAGATATCCGACAGAGAGAGTGTGTGGAAATCATCATGGATATAATTACAATGTAGCAGTAATAAGCATTTATACTGCAAGCTTAATCATTTACAGCCGATACTTTTAGAAGCCCGTTTTGTTATCTCAAACAAAAGCAACAGTGTAGCATAGTGGTTCTCAGTCCTGGCTGAATTTAGTATCACCTGGGGAGTTTTAAAAAGAAAAAAACGATCTTGGGCACAGCTCCCAGAGATTCTGACTTAATCAGTCTGGGGTGGGGCTCAGGCGTCTGTGTTCAAATCCCCCAAGTGATCCGAATATGTAGCCAGAATGCAGCATGACTGGTAAAGCAGAAAGAGCAGAAGTTTCAAGCGAAACGTCAGCTTTTCTCTAATGGATCTGCTGAGATTTCACTTCCACAAGCTAGTTCATTGACTGCTGTACGTGGCTCCAAAAGCAAGGTCAACCCCGTGAGGCACCTGCACCCTCAGTTTTTCACATGGACAGTAATAGGAGCCATTCTATTCACTCATTTATTCAATGGTAACTGAGCGCCTACTATACTCCAGGTACTGCACCAAGTGCTGGGGAATCACAGACGAGGAAATATCCCTGTGCTCAAGAAGCTCCTTGCCTACATAAGACAGAAACACGAGAACAGGCAATGGCTTTACAGGTGTGTTTACCTAAGAATTTCCCAGCGCAGTGGAGGGCCCAAGAGGGCTGCACCTGACTTTATTCTCCACCAGTACACGCTCCTGCCAAGGAGGGTTGGTCTAACCCACTCTGAAATGATCTCTGGTTCCCTAAATCCAAATCCTGTCAGTCGTTAGTGGCCCTGCCCAAGTCCTTCTCCCTGTGGGAAGCCTTTCTTGATTGTCTGGATCCATCCTTCTCTCTCCCTTCTTAGAGCACCTGCCTTTGAATTTTGGATTGATCTGGCTGTCATTTCTTGTAAACAGCTCAACTGAAAAACAGCTCTGTTTTAAAAAAATAATCGTTAAACATTTCACATGCCTTTATCTCATTTTCATCTCACTAGCGAGATCTCTGAGAGTCCAATCTATTTCTCTTTCCTTTGACTTAGCTCATAGCATAACTTAATAGATGTGTGAAATGTTTGGCTTTGTCTTGGCAGACCCATTTGCTTTGGAAACTAATCAGATATTTATTTTTTCAGTAGTATTTGTCACATAGTAGGTGTTCGGAAAGCCTCTGCCCTCTATATGTAGCATGAGAGACTTGGTAGCTTTCCAATTTAATTCACCATCTCTGGAGGCAACCATGGGCTTAAGGGTTGGCTCAAATAGTCTCCTTCAGACTGACAAATTGATTTGGTCCTATATGCCTGTATTTATCCTTCCTTTCCCACTCTCATCCAGTAAAATATTTACTAATGTACATAGTCCATGCAAATTGAACCAAAAGACACAGGGAGCTCTTTGCAGACTCGTTCAGAAAGCAGAGGAGGGAACCCTTCCCAATTCATTTGAAGAGGCCAGCTTTGCCCTGATACCAAAATCAAGCAAAGACATAAGAAAATTACAGAGCAATATCTTTCATAAATACAGATACAAAAATCCTTAAGAAAGCATTAGCAAGGTAATAAGGTAAAAATAATACACCAGGACCAAGGGGTGGGACAAGCACCTAGGACTGCAAGGTTGGTTTAACATTAGAAAAAAATCGATCACTATAATTCACTATAACATAGTAAAGGGGAAAAAAAACCAAAACATGATCACTTCAGTATATGCAGAAAAAACATGTGACCAAATTTAACATGTGACCCATTTAGAGAAAAACTCTCAGCAAACTAGATGAAAATGTCCTCAACCCTCCACCCCAAAAAAAGACATCTGTGAAAAGCTGCAGATAATATACCCAATGGTTAAACAGTGAACGTTCTTCCCCTAGAAAGGCAAGGATGGCCTCTTGCAGCAAGGCAAGAAAAAGAAATAAAAGGCATACAGATTTTTCCGAAAAGAAATAAAACTGTCTCATGGGCAACGTAATTGTACATATAAAAAAGCCTAAGGAATACTCCAGAAAGCTACGAGAATTAATAATTTAGCAAGGTCTCAGGATGCAGTCATTATTCAAAAATTAATATTCCCATATACTGAAAAATAAAAATTTCACAAAAATACCATTTATAATAGTATCAAAAACATAAAATAAATAAAATTAAATTTAACAAAATAAATACAAGACTGGTATACCAAAACTAAAATATATTGCTGAAATAAAGAATATTTAAGTGGAGATATCTAGCTCATAGAGTAATAGACTCAATATTATTAAGTTATAAATGCAACAGAATTCCAATCACCATCCCAGCTGGCTTTTTTGCAAACACTGATAAGCTTATTAAAAATGCATATGGAAATTCAAAAGACCTAAAATAGGAAAAACAAATGTGAAAAAATAGAACAAAGTTGGAGGACTGACAAGCCTGATTTCAGGACAGTGTGGTAATGGCTAAGAGCAGATACACAGATCAATGGAAAGGAATAGATAATCCAATAAAAAGGAATGAAGTACTGATATGTGCTACAACATGGGTAAATCTTAAAATCATTTTACTTAGTGAAAGAAGCCAGACACAAAAAGTCACATATTGTATAATTCCATTGATACAAAATGTCCCAAACTGGCAAATCCACTGAGATAGAAAGATCAGTGGTTGTCAAGGGCTAAGGGAAGGGAAGAACGGGGAGATATTACTAAAGGGCATGGATGGGATTTCTTTTTGGGGTGATGAAAATCTTCTGGAATTAAATACCAGTGATAGTTGCATAACTTTGTATACTAAAAACCACTGAATTATATACTTTTAAAAATTAATTTCGTGGCATGTAAATTATCTCAATAAAAAAAAAAAACTTCAGACAGAATAGACCCACAAATGTAGGGTCAACTGATTTTCAATGAAGGTGCCAAAGCAATTCAATGAAGAAAAAGATAACTCTTTATCAACAAATGGTTCTAGAATTAGAGATATGTTAGGAAAAATATGAACCTTGAAATATGTTACCTTGAAATAGTTCATAAGCCTAAAACTATAAAACTTCTGGAAGAAAACATCCGAAAAATTCTTTATGACCTTAGGATGTGCAAATATTTTGTAGATAGTTTACTAAATGCAAAAACCATAAAAGGAAAATTTGATAATTTAGACTTCATAAGAATTAAAAACTTTTTCTCTACAAAGGATAGTGCTAAGAAAATGAAAAAGGCAAACCACAGAGGGAGAGAAATCTTCATACACTTGTTTCCAGAATGTATAAAGAGCTCTTCAATTCAATAGCAAGGCAACTCAATTTAAAAATGGGGAAAAGGTCTACAGCCATGCTACCCTGAACATGCCTGATCTCGTCTGATCTCAGAAGCTAAGCAGGGTCAGGCCTGGTTAGTACTTGGATGGGAGACCACCTAGGATACCAGATGCTGTAGGCATTAAAAAAAAAAATGGGGAAAAGATTTGAATAAGACACTCCATGTAAGAAGGTAAATAGATGGCCATTTGGCATATGAAAATATGCTTAGTATCACTATTCATTAGGAAAATGTATATTAAAACCACAATGAGATACTACTTTCATACCCTCTATAAAAGATAAAATTAAATAAACTGATAATATCTAGTGTTGGTGAAAATGTAAAGCAATTGGAACTCTCATACTTTGATGGTGAGTATAAAATGGCACAACTATGTTGGAAAATCATTGGCAGTTTCTCATAAAGTTAACCATAAATTTACCACATGTCCTAGCTATTCCACTCCTAGATGTTTACCCAAGAGAAATGAAAACACATGCACACACAAAGACCGGCACACAAATGTTCTCAGCAGCTTTATTCATTGTAACCTAAAACCAGAAACGATGCAAATATCCATCAACAGGTAAATGGATAAACAAAGTGTGGTATAATCACCGTATGTGGCTTAATAGGATACTTCTCAGTAATACAAACAGTTAATATGTACAACAATGTGGATGAATCTCAAATACCATATGTTGACTGAAAGAAGCTAGAGAGAAAAGTGAACACGAAGTATGATCTCATTTAATAAGAACCTCTAAAAGAGGCAAAACTAAACTACAGTGACAAAAACTGTATTAGTGTTTAATTTTGATGGGGGCAGGTTAATTGCAAAGGGCATGAAGATTCTCCTTGGGGTGACAGAAATGCTTTATATCTTGTTTGTAGTAGTGGTTACATGGGCACTCTCTTTTGTCAAAACTCACAGAACCATACACCTTAAGTTGGAACATTTTATTTCATGCATAGCATACTTCAATAAAGTGTAAAAGAAAAAGATATGGGCTATGGATTGACAAACTCAGTCACTTACTCTAAAACAAAGACCTAGTAAACTCAAGCTGAAGTCACATAAAGCTTTATCAACATTAAACACATATGTAAATTTTTACATATGTAAAAGCCTTTCATTGTGCTATTTAGTGCTACAAGAGTTCGGTCACAGGAGTGTTCTGTAAACTCTGCCAGTTTAGTATTTGAGCTTTCTGAGATGCATGCATCAAGGGTATCCCCATATGGATTCACCAAGGAATACAATTCCTATCTCTGCTGACTTCTAATATGGTACCTAAGTATGAAATCTGAGTGACCCCTAAAAAGGCAAGACTCCCCTGGATTTGTGGGATGGCCAAGCTCACTCTTGACCTGTGTAATTCTGAGCAGGCACCATTCACGTAAACTGGGAGAAGGATGCAGAATACATCACTGGGAGCCCCTATTGTTGTGCAAGGCTTTAGATGGCCCCTATGTTCAATATTCTGGAAAATATACAGGCCAAGTACCCCACTTTTCAGTTAGAAGAATATAGTTCCCTTGTCCATGACATCTGTTCTTTTATGCGTAGCAACACCTCCCTTTCCCTTCTTTTGGTACTGCTTTTCTTTGAGAAAACCATTTTCCCTCATTCATGATTTCTTTCATGAATATCAATGAAGAGGCCCTTGACCAGGGGTTGGACTGAGTCCTATGCCCATCAGACTCCTTCCTGGGACTCTGTATGGTGACTACACTGTTCAAGGATGGCCAATTTTTAAGTACACATAGACCATCCTGACTCTGAAGCCCAGGAGCTTTCCTTCATTTTCCTGACACTCTCCTGGTTTCTGGCCTTGCTCTCGGTGGGTATTTTAGCTTTCTGCGAACTGCCTCCATGCTTCCATTCTCTTCCTTTCTGGCTAAGTCAGCCACATTTGGTTTTTGTTGGTTGCAATATATCCCAGCTGATATAACACAAAACTGAAAAATACGAAGAAAGTTGTCAACACAGCCACTTCGTTGAATCTTGGCTTGGCTGTGGGGACCTGGCTTACAGTCCTGGCTCCACTACTTATTAGCTGTGTGACTCTGTCTTTGGGGAAGGTCATGGTTGAGCATCAGTTTGCTCATCTTGAAAATGTTCCATAAATATATTCCAAATGCCTTGTGTGACAAGCAAAGACCATCATAATGTAGTTTGATGTATTTTTTGAAACTATGTCCCATACGAGTTTTGAAAGAAACACATGAAATAAAGTTCATGAGAACATTTTATCAGATATAAGATATCTAAATAAATAAAACCTTTTTTCTTTCTGTGTATCTTAAAAATTCCTTGTGGTATGGCTCCCTAGGAATAAGCTGTTCCTCTTTCCACAGGTAAATTAGTTGTTGGATCTAATGTGATTACCTTTTTGCTCCTTAATACATGCACCCAATCATTGCCTAAGGCTTTCTTGGGTGTATTTTAAATAAGGCGAATGTGTATACACAATATGTTAGCAAAGTAAAATCCTTCTTGGAGCCAATTCAGAAATCCAGAGTATTTCTCTATATTAATTTTCTAATAATTATTTTATAAAAATCATGTACACACAAAATTCCAACACTTTTTCTTTCTGTGCGATACTGTGAGACTCTTATTTTGATAGTAGGGTACAGTGGCTGACTTCTGGCAGAGTGACTTAGGATATAATTAACAATTGACATACACTCTGCTTCCTGGACTCTTGATTTCTCTGGGAACATATTTAGAGATGGACAATCATGACCTCTATGCACAGCTGGATTATTCTATTCTTAAATCTCTGGAAATATTCAAGTCAATGTGAAAGGTACAAATGAATTACAGGTCACTAAGCCTGGGTTTTAAGGAGAGAAACAAATCATTTGGGATAAATAAAACCCTAATTCAAACCTACATTAAGGAATTTACTCAAGATTCCAAGCTATCTTAATTCAAAACATGGAATCATTTGCGCATGTGTGTACATATACACATAGGCAGACAAGAGAAACCAATTACTAAGTCTCAGGAAAATGCTAAGAAAAAAGTTACCATAGTTTAGGTTTCAGACTTGAGTTCTATGTAGGGCTTCACTTCTTAATCCTTCTTTCCTGTTGGCACTAAAACAATATAGCCCTGAAATCATAGCCTTTTTGTTGTAGAAGGATCCTGAGAAGTCATCTAGTCTTATATGCCACCCGATGCCTGTGCTCCCTCTGCCAATCCCCCAAAGCAGTCAACATCTTGTTAGAAGACAGGCAGTGTTGCACAGTGCTTGAATGCACGCGCTTTGGCGCAGAGACGTATCTGGGTTATCCAGGCTTTACTACTTTCTAGCAGTCACCTAGGGTAAGTACCTTAACTTTAATGTCTTCATTTATAAAATAGTGGGTGATAACAGTACCAGCCTCACAGGGCTGAATGCACTAATAAATTTAGTGTCTGGCACACAGTTAAGAACCTGGCACTTAGTAAGTGCTCAAATAAAATGTAGCTAGCGCTGACTACTATTATAAAAGAGAGGCCCATTCTAAAGTTTAAAGAGCTCCAGCTGTTAGGACAGTGGGATCTGGCTGGCTGCTACTTCCCTCCCAGGGATCCTCGGATCCTCATCTGCCCTACAGAGCTTAACCAAAGCTCCTGAATCACCATCAACTTCTTTTTTCTGTCGTCCAACTATCAAAAAACCTTATTCCACTTTAAAACTACATCCGGAATACGACCTCTTCTTACCACTTTCACCACTATCACTTGACCAAACTGCCAACATTTCTTGCCTAAGCAACTGCAATCCCACGGGCTTCCCTCTTTGTTCCACATAATCTATTCTCTTAACCAAAAGCCATAGTCTTTAAAAATGAAAATCAGATTTTGCTCCCCTGCTCAAAACTCTCCAATGACTTCCCATCACATTTGGAATGAACTTTGAATTCCTCTCATTTCCTAACGAGGCTCTACATGACCTGTTTACCTCTTGACCTCATCTCCAACCATCTCTCCTTGCCTAGTCTATCCCAGCCACACTGTCTGCCTCGTGTTTGTCCAACTTCAGAAGTAAGTTTCTGTTTCAAGGCCTTTGTGTTTGCAGCTACTTCACAAGCCCTTTCCTCTTTCCTTTGCAAACTCTGCTCAAATGTTACTTCTTAGAGAGGCCTTCCCAGACAACCTCATCTAAAAATCACACTTTCCGCCCTTACTCCTGTCCCATTACTGTCTGTCCCTTTATCTTACTTTTTTCATAGCACTTAATAACACAGCTGACAACATATGTTTATTTGTTTGTCTACTAGAATGTCAGCTCCTTGGGGGGTCACAATTTTATTGTTTTGTTTACTGCAGTATCCACAGCATCTAAGTAGTGTCTGGGACACAGGACGTGCTCAATAAATATTGCATTGTTTTTAATGCATGAAGAAATGAATATTGCTGAGCACAGTTCCTGGGATATAGTAAATGGCTATGAGTTTGTGATGTCAATCTTAGAAATTAAAAAAATATTCAATGGAAAGGCCAAAATTCTTTAGTGACACTATGTAAAATGTCAAAAATAAAAATATCATATATTCACCTAATTTCAATATAAATACACAACATATCATACTTACTTGGAGTTTCTTCTAAAATTTCCTGAAACTTGGTTCTCTCATAATCGACCAACTGGCGTTGAAGATGTGGTCTAAGACTTCTAATTGTAAAATTGACCATGTCCATTTTCATGAGGTCCAGGACATGAAATATTTGTCTAAAAATTTTAGTTAAAACAGAGAAATGATTAAGAAATTAAGCTGAAATTCATTAACTTTTACCTATTTTTCAGGTTGAAAAAAAAACCAAACATCCCAAAATGGTTCTAAAATTCCAATTGCCATGTGGCAAGGTCACTTTTCAGAGAAGACATTATACGTGCATTCCAAATGTATTCCTCCACAGATCTCAAAAAAGTATTTGCTTTAGCAAATATAATGCCTCCAGCTGAGCCATTACACCCTGTCAGGAACTGATAGACACCACGAAGTATACACAATAAGTCTTAACAAAAAAGATTCGAGAAGAAATTTTCATTTAAAGCCCCTGAAATTTTAAGGAGTCTGAACATAGTGTATATGGTTTCTATTCCTAAGGGAATAAGAAAGAAGAAAACAAAAAAATGGATGAGGCAGTGAGGCACAGGGGAAAAATACTTCCTTTAAGAGATGGGCAGCCGTGTGCTCAAATTCAGCTTTGCAACCGACCAGCTCTGTGGCCAGGCACAAGTTATTCAATCTCTCTAAGCCTCAGTCCTCTCACCTGTCTAAGGAGAAGACAAGGTCAACCTTGGAGGGATGTTGTGAAGAGTCAATGAGTGTAAAATGTAGGGGACTGTGGTACCCAGTAGGTGCTCAATAAAAAACCAAGATGGACACCACGTATTTGGTATCTCGCATGGGTAGTAAGACAACTAGAAGTGAGGATTCTGCAACAGAGGAGCTGCAATCTGCCAGAGCTGAGCACAATTCTCTAAGGATACATAAGGCCCTTTTTATAGATGGGGAAAAGTGGCTGAGACATTATCAATGTGCCCAAGGTCATAAAGTAAGTTACTTGCTACATGCAGCTTCTTTCCCCTACCTTTCCAATACTATTATATAAAACTTAATTCTCAAAGTGGCCGTATTCCCCACCCCACCCACCTGCCTCCCGCAACCCCAGCAAAAAAAGAAGAAAAGTTCCCTTCAATGGCAAAAAGTGTTGCAGGCTCCTCCTTCTGGGATTGTCATGATTAGATTGGCATGATTTCAATGTACACCTCACTTCGTCAGGGAAGCTGTGGCAGAGATGGCTGGCTGACGAGCAAAGGTCCACACTCCCTTTCCACTTCGCAGATTTGTGGCTGAGAAATGTGGGACAGCAACCACATTTCCCAGGCCCCCTTCAATCTAGGTGGGACCATGGGACTAGTTATAATCAGTGAAATGTGTCATTTTGGGGCTAAGGTGGTTAAACATTGCATATGCCTTCCCCATCCACCAGCTGGATTTAAAGAACTGTGAGGACCTGGGCAAAGGTGGAGCTAAGGAGAGAAGGAGCCTGAGTCCTTGAATGACGTGTAGAAGGTTGTCTGACCAAGAACCCCTGACTTGAACTGTGATATGAATTGAGAAGCAAACTTTTTTGGTTAAATCACCAAGAAATCGAAGTTGTGTGTTATAGCAGCTAGCATTACCATAATAAAGAAGTCTTTCTAGATCCTTGACTTGGTTTCCCTGTTGGAGGCTCTATTCATCCCTTCCACTTCCCCTTCCACAGTACTTACCATGATTCTAATTCCTTGTTCCAGGTCTGTCTCCCCACTACTGTAAACTCCCTAGAGTCAGGAACTGTCTCTTTTTCATCACTGCATCCCCCATACCCAGCACATGCCAACTAACAACTCTGTTAGATCGCTCTATCTGAAAACCCTACGTGTACAGTAAATGATTGACTGACTCCTTGCTTATTTGGTTTTCTTCTAGGGCCAAGGATTCCTTTGAGAGACCAGTTATTATTCTATGTTCCTCAATCTCCACATTTCCCTTCTGAGTGAACTCAGAGATATTCTAGAAAATATAAGCAGCAAAAGTGCTAACCTCAGCACCTCCACGATGTTGCCAGTGGACTTTAACTCTCTGATATCGTCATCTCGCACGGGAGCACACAGCTTTCCCATCGTACTGATGACATAGTTGGCCAGGCCTTGGATGTCCACAGCACTGTGCTCAGCCTGCTGCCTAATGAGGTCTGTATCCAAAACTTCACAGATCTGGTTGCGAAGCCGGTTACCACCAGGAGTCAGAAAAGAGAGAAGAATCTGCACAGGGAAAGGAAGGAAAAATTAACAGCAATATTACATGAATAAAGGTTGTCATTTTTATTTCAATGTCTAGATGACCAAGCTCTCTGTTTATATTTTAATACCCTAGATGCCACAGTTTACACTGACTGGGTGGTGGATCAGAGCACTCTGGTGTCTCAATCCTAAAAAGGAAGATCTAGCTTCTGAATTAAAGTCCCACCCTCTTCACGGAAAATTATTGATACTGTTGGAATGAATGCAATTGGCAAGGAAACAATATTACTGAAAGAACTTCAAAAAGTTTACAGACAAACCGTGCAAAGAAAGAACAAATTGCAGATCATGGCTTCAAAAGAAGCCTTTAAAGAAGAGCAAACATATTATCCTTTAGTATAATATGTTTTACATATAAAGTATTTATTATATATTCTATAAGCAACCTATATTGAGTATTCAGTAAGTAACAGACATTGTACTTATACACATAGCGCATAGTCAGGAGCACAGGCTCTGAGCCAGAGTGCCTCAGGTCAAATCCCTCTCCATCCCTCAAAGCTGTGTGACCCTGGGTGAGTCAGGGAACTCAGTTTCTTTATGTAAAATAACAGGTGTAACTACCTCCCAGCATTATAGTAAGGATAAATGAATAATCCATGCTTGGCCCAGAGCAAGTGTCTTGTAAAGGTTAGCTACAACTATCACTGTCATCTTGTTTAATTCTTACACCTACCCTGTAAGTACTCAGGAAAATGAGACTTAAAGAGGGAGAGGCCATCGTCAAGCCAGGCCTATCTAATGCCAGTCTGTGCTCCTGACCTCTACAACCAGTACTCCATGTGGTAAACATCACCCTGAGTTCTCTCCACTGCCCTATTTTCCCAGCCTCTGCCCCACTCCAGCAGGGGCAGGAAAAATCCCTCCCTGTGACTGAACTAGCTCAGTTTTTCAAAAAGGGTCTCTAATACTCTTTGGAGGACATGAAAACAGTCTTTGGGGGAAAACAATTACTAATTCATACAGACAAGGTCAACTCACCTCTCTGATTTCTTCAAATAGTTTGATGGCATGTTCATACTCTGGAGGCTCAGCATTCAGTTCTGATTCCAAGACATCCCAGAAGGCCTGGTGGACGATGTGCTTCACGCGGCGGGCCAAGCTATAGGAGCGAAATGGATTGTTTTTCCAAATAAACATTATTTTCATTACTTCATTATTTTCATAATAAACATTATGTTCATGGTAGAAATCTTAGAAACTACAGAAAGACAGAATACAAATTGCCCATAATCCCATGATTTCCCTTGTTTAATGTATTGTTCTAACATAGAATATCTAGTATGTACAATATTATATATTTGTTTCATTTAATATTCTGTCCTAAGCATTTCTCCTAGATTTTTAAATGCTTCCTTCCTATAGCTTTCAATAAGTGCATAAAATTCTGTCCTAAGGAGATACCATAATTTACCTAGCTACTCTTCTACACACATTCTTAGACTTGTTACAGATTTTTGAGATGAGGTGGCCAAGTTGCTCTTTCCTCAACAGCTGAAATTTCATGGCACAGAAAAGAACAGATTGGCCCCAAGGAGACACGTATCTGAAAGCCTGCCAAGTTCAGCTTGGATGCCCCATTTAAAATGAGCCAGATCAAACTGCGGAAATAGAAGCCTTCCTAGGAAGAGCTCAATAGAATAGGTGCCACCTTGCTTCACCCCTTATGTCAATGCCCTAAAATAAGTGGACATTAAAATAAACATCCCTACTGATCTCCTATACCATTTTGCAACAGCTTTGAGAAAAGCACATGTTTCTCTGCACTGGGATTACTTACCATTCTTGATCTCCCCACAGGGCTATCGGCCTTTCCCAGGTAGAGGCCACAACTTCTACTAGGTACCTGCCACTGCACCTAGCACAGCACCTGGCATATACTGAGTGCTCAACAAATGCATGGTGTGTGAGTTAATAATGTGATAGTTAGGCATATCTCCTCATTTTCCTTTTTAAAGTACAAATAGCTAAATATACAATAATGCTATGAGAAATGAAAATTAGCTTTCTGAAGAATGTATTGAAACTGTTTCTACAACTGCAAATACTATATTCTACTCAGCAATTTTAAATGCTTATACTTGTTCAGCGTAAATGCCATTTCCAATGTTTGAGACTCTCTTGAGCAACTACAGAACAAATGAATTACAAAGGCAAACATTGCTGGGATGGACTTTTGCTCTTGACTTTACAAGCCTCATGTACTTGGCTTGAATGGACCAATCAGGAATGAGCTAAAACAACTGTATAGCTCCCGTAGGGACATCTGAATTTAAATTTAAGTTTTCCTAAAGGCCGAAAGATACTTTTGAAGCCTTTAATTTTCTGGGGGTGGAGTGGAGGGATGAGATCAATTATATCATTTATAAGCATTCCGACTGGGTATTAGAAATCTGACTTATTTTTATAAGTTTTTTCCCCCAAAGAAAGTATTTGGTAAAATATGAGTCATCCATATTTTAAAAAGTAATGACTTGGCTATTGTAGAGAGTCATCTAAAAATCACCAGCTCATAATAGGCTATTTCATTTTCAAACATAGGTAATAACTCTGCGTGTCCTAACTCTCCATGTTGCGCCCCTTGCTTGCATTTTCTAGCCATGAGAGAAAATAAACAGAACAGAATCCATATTTTTCATAGTATCAAAGTACTTCTGTGCAAGGCACTTGCATGCCAATGCACGTGCATTTGAAGTGAGTACTGTAGTCCCCATCCCATCACTGGGGAATGTGAGGCTCAGATATGGTCTCAGCAGAGTCAGGATTCAAACCCCAGGGTCTGTCTGATCCTAAAGTAGCTTCACTAGGGTCTATATTCGCAACTTTTAAATTTAAAGTACAATTACTCGCCAGTTGTCCTTTGCTATACTTCATAAAACACACTAATTTTAACTTCAAACATCCATTTTTATTAGCCAGTCAATAAATGTTTATTTAACATTCAATATGTGGTGGACCCTGTCTTAGGCTCTTGGGATATTATAGTGAAAAGAAAGTCTCTGCTCTCAGAAAGCGTATATGTTAGCAGGGACAGAAAGGCCAAAAAACAAAAAACAAAAAACCAAAAACCAAAACATTAAAAATGAATAAGACAACTGCAGAGCTACGAGGAAGACAGAGTCACACAATGTGGTAGACAGTGAAGGAGAGGGTAACAATTTAGCTGAGTGGCTGAAGAACGCTTCTCTGAGACAGTGACCTTTGAACTGAGACTTGAACGGGCAAAAGAAAGCTGCCAGTGAGGATCTTGGGGAAGAATACTAAAAAGAAAAAGAATGACAAAGTCTCTGGGACAGGGTCCAGCTGGTAGACCCCGAGATGAGCAAGGAAGCACAACAAGAGGGAGAGAAAGGAGTAAGCGACAGGCTGGCGAAGGAGGGTCTTGCAGGCCACACTAAAGAGCTTATATTTTCATTCTAAGTGTACTAAAAAACCATTGAAGGATTTTAAGCAAAGAAATGATCTAATCTGATTTACCCTTTAGAAAGAGCTCTATGGCTACTGTGTGGATGTGGAAAAACTTAAGAATAGAGAAGGGGCAACTAGTTAGGACTGGGAGATGGTGGCCTGGCCTAAGGGTGTAGCAGCAGAGTTGGTATAAATGAGCATGATGAAATGCAGTTACCATGGACAACCAGATACACCTACTTCGGCCAGTAAGCTCAAAAAAGATCAAGGATTATTACAAACAACATCCCCAGGAGCAGAAGGATTATGATCCCCATTTAAATTAAACGAATTTTTTATATTTACTATTTTCCTGTTTTCAAACAAACAAAAAAGTTCTGAATGAAATCAAATATTGTAAGTTCTCTTAACTGATAGAGAGAATGCCTCTGGGTTTATAAATGGCACTGTGAGGTTGAAGAGTCAGTGCCATCATCCATGAGCCAACTTTACCTCTAAAGATGATTTACCTGTAGTAATGGCCACAAACCTTTTCTCTTCTTTGTCCCACCCACTGAAGCAAGAGAGAGTGAAGTAGGACATAAGGCTGTGACTGTAACTAGAGGTCCCCTGGGAATAAGGTTAACTAGGGGTGCCTATGCAGCTGATTCCTACCTCCAGAGGCTTCTGGATCACCTATTCTTAGCACTTTGGCAACTCAGCTGCATTTCTTTATCTTTTACAACTTGAATATTAGTCTTTAATAAGTCAATGTACAAATATTTCTTGAGTCTGTACTATATGTCAGGTACCCTGCTAGGCAATAGGATGGAGCAAACAATATAGAACTAGTTCCTCCCTTAATGGTGCTTTTGGTCAAGTGAGAAAGACAGACATTGAACATAAAATTCCAATGTGTCTTAACAAAGGAGAGGTAAGGGGTCTTTAGCAAGGGGATATAATGTAGTGGAGTGGGCTCAAGAGTGTCAGGAAAAGCTTCCCTCAGGGAGTGACAGATAAGCGACTTCTAAAGATCATGGGTAACATGTACCCTAGAGGAATTGTTTCAAGAACAAGTATAAGACTTGTTAGGGAACCAAAAATGTTTACTTCTAGTGGCTATTATATGAGAACTTCCAGGAATCAGTGTGAATATGTGTGTGTGCGCACATGTGCGCACATACATGTGCGTGCACACACACAACCTGCAGCACAGTTTATGTACAACGAACACCTCAAGGTTACCTGTTCTCAGGAAGGGCATCTTGTTTCAACTGGAAGTTCTCATTCACAGCAATTTCATGAGCGAGAGTCATGTCTGCTAAGTTCCTTGCTGCAGCCATCACTTCATCGAATGTTACAGTTCTGGGAGGGCTAGCGGCTGAAAGAAAAACGAAGCAGTTAATGGAGAAAGAAGTTGTCATTCAGCGAAGCCTCCTGATGCACACTGAGTGTAAGTTATTTCAACATATATTTTCAGGGTTTTACGAGTAAGAAGGATATATATGAAAATAGGTGAATTCTTCTGTCTTGATACTTAAGTCTTCAAAACTTTTAAGAACTCTTTGGATAGCTTTGGTTACTGTATTGATAATAAATTTTCAAATGTTTTTGACATAATCTTATTCATATAGGCTATCACAAATTAATTTTAAAAAATTAAATCACCTCAATTTTTCAGTGCCTATTATATTTGTACTTATTACATATCGTATACTGAAAATTAATAAGACTACTTTTTATTCTGTAATTCATAACATTAATTTGAGCAGATTTGATATGAAATGACTGATTTTTTAAAACCATAATTTCTAAAAGCATAGGCAGTATAGTATAATGCTTAAGTGCGGTCCTAAGTTTTTCCAGTCTGTAGTTATCATTTGACTTGACTGAGGCATAACTGACCTCTTTACAGGGCTGTCCTGAGGTGATTAATAAGATAATTTAGGAAAAGAACACAGTAAGACTCAATAAATGTAGCTAATTAAAATAAAATAACCTGTACAATCTACTTTTCAGTAGGTAGTAAATAATTATTCTGCTTATTTCTAAAGATTCTTCTAAAAAATTATTCAAATAAATCATATCCTTTTGAAATCACTGTTGGAACTCTTAACTTCTATTAATTAAAAATCATTACTTCAAACAACAGTACTCACTAGCAATACTTTGCTACCTAAAATAATTTTAAGGTGGAGGAGGTGGTGGTAGAGGGAATGATGTGATACGCAGAATCAGTAAAACCCTTCTTCAGGATTCTTAGGTACCCTTTTAGAGGCATCAGCCCTGTATATAGTATAAAGAGTAAGAAAAAGCAACAGAAAGCGAGGGGGCTGCTAGTAAATTCTTTTGCCATTCCCTTTCCCATTAAGAACCCCCTTAAAAAAAAAAAAAGGAACCTCCTTAAAAATGTCCATACCCTTTGGTTCTATAATCCAATTTCATCTAAGGAATTCCTGGAAAGGCTTTATGCAACAAGATGTTCATAAAGCACTATTTGTAACAGTAAAAAAATGGAAACAAAGTAAATGTCCAATGACAAATAAATGGTTAAACAGATTTACGGTGTTGTCACTTGAAGTAGTAAGTAGTCGTAAAAACAATATTTTAAAAATACATTATGTAAATGTTTTAGTTATAATACTAAGTGAAAAGAGTCCACACACATATACACACATATGTCTATGTGAAGAATGAAGATATGACAAAGTGCTGCCATCTGTCATCTTTGGGTGATGTTATAGGCAATATTGTCTTTTCTCTATACTTACCAACTTTTCGATTTTTAAAAATGAGAACATACAAATTTAAAATAAATACAAATAAACTTTTCTGAAGTGAGCTTCTGATCTTATTAAACATTAGTTATTTTTTTCTGCATTTGCTTTGTCAGTTTAAGTGTTATATTTTCTATACAACATGCCAATTGAAAAGCTTAAAAAAAAAAATGACAAACACGCCCGCTATACACATCACTAGTTCCACACACAAAAAAAGGGAAAAAGGTGTCTCCCTTCACTGGGGCCACTCTTTTAACTCTTTCTCATACCTTGAATGTAGTAATTCTTATGAGACCTTTTCTGGGGAGATTTACACAACAGTTTTTGAAATCGGCAGGAAATTCTTAAGATTATTTCACTTCCCGCCTGACCCTTGAATTGAGGCAAGTTTCCTTTCATGTAAATCAGAAATAATCAGAACAGACCAATTTGAATTTATCCTTGAATGTGGCCCAAGAAATGATCTCAAGAAGGAGTGGCTTTCCACTACTCGAGAGAGACAGGTAGGGTTGATTTATAGTCAAACCAAAGCAGGTCAGAGACAGTGATAAAAATAAAAATGGGCAGGTTGTAAACGTTAGTGGCTATTTACTCCTGAGAATGTGTACAGGACAGTGGCAGTGCCTCTGCAGTGCTATTCCGGTCCATCTAGAGAGGAGAGGAAGTTTGTACTCTAATCTCAGTCATTTCTGAGTTTTAAAACCAAAACACATATCTAGAACCACGCATAGCCCCCCAGCTCTGCTCCCGTCAGCTTACAAGCAGGAGAGCTGGATTTGCTGGAGGAGTCACTTGTAAAGCTCTGCCTGGAGCACTCGTAGTCACTGAGCGAAGCCATGCTTTCGGAAAACCGGGAAGAGTCTGAGTCACTTGGCTGGTCCTCACCCACACACTGCTTCTCACCGTTGAAGGGCATTTTCTGTCACTTGAGTGTGGGTAAAGAGATAGTACCTGCACAGACAAACAGACCCTGCATCAACATTCTGTGGTACTTCCATCAGTGGGGCTGATGCTTCCTCCAGTGTAGACAGCCATGCCACATGTGTCACAGCACTGGAGAGGTCCCCAGATTACCTCATGCTTCCCATAGCATCCAAGCCAGGCTATCACTAGGCCCTCAAGACTGCCTTCCGGAAAAGAGATTCCACAGCTTACTCGGGACATACTAAGTGTGAATGTCGACCTTGGGAAATAACAGATCCTAAAAAAACAATGTGTAGGACACACTGTCCTCCTCATGGGAAGCTAAGAGTGTTGGGCTCTGTGGTCAGACTGCCTAGGTTAGAAGCTCATTTGGTCTTTTGTCATGTGACCTTGAGGAAGTCACTGAAATACCTATCTCATCGGTAAAGCTGGGGTGAAAGACTAATCTCATAGGGTTGCTTGAAGATGAAATAGAATTCATCTTACTAAAGTGCTTAGTACAGTGCTCAAATGTTAGCTATTATTATTATTGTTCCTATATCTATTTTAAATAAAGTATTTTTGAAATCAGCCTCGTTAGTTGTCTGTGAGCCTCTTGGGGAAAGGAGAAGGCCAATTAAAATCTCTGGCTGGCAAGTCTGTAGGTTCTCCATTTTCAGGTGAACTGCCATGATAATGAAGATCCTGATATTTGCTTTGTACTTGACAATTTACAAAGTACCCACTACCACCAATAAACGGACAGGCACAAAAGATCCCAATTCATAGGTGGTGAGGGAAACAGTCTCCAAGGGACAAGGGGACTTACTATGCCATAAGACTAGCCCTGTGACTCTACATTCGCTGTCGTTTCTGGGACACCAGATTGCTTCCCAGGGCAGGGCGGGGCAGTTGGAACCAATTACCCCCTAGAAAGGCCATCCTGCACACAGGTCTGATGAGCCCAGGAGCCTCAGCCAGGCCCATGAGAAAGCTGGCCTTGATAGGAGTATGGTGTTAGCTAACACTGAGGGGAAACCTGGGACCGAGGAGAAAGGCATCTCGAATACTGAATGGAGAGTAATGATAGCAAGAGTTCACTGAGTCTCTTTGAACCTGAACCAGCCAATGCAATGAGGTTCTCAGAGCTTTGAAAGCTGCCAGAATGAGAAACCACAACAGTATGCCTGGAAATACCTGCAGTTTCTTCAATGATTCCTTTTGTATTTATTGAGTGCCTACTGTGTACCAGGCACTGGGAAGAGTAACAGTAAACAAAACAAACAGGGCCCTAATCTCACAGTTCTTAACTCCAGTAACCAAAAACAGTGTGTGCCAGATGCTGGAAGACAAGAAAAGGGAAAACAAGGCATTGCTGAGGAAGTATGAGAAAGGAGAGGCAGGCAGGGTTGGGACTAAGGGGGAATCCAGCCTTTTGAGACATACGGTGCCACTTTTTATCCTTTGGGTAGCAGAGACAAAGATGGCTCTGGAAGGGACCTATAAGCAGTTGAAAACCCAAGGGCACCTGTACCTGGCCTTATCTAAACAAACTTCTTCAGTCCTGCCACTCATAAAATGCGCCCTTGCTTAGCCCACCACTTTTTCAAACAGAAAACCACTAACTTGAAGGCTGCTTCTACAGACTGAAGGACAAGAAGTTGAGTGTAGCTGCCAGAAAGCTACCAGGTAGGGACATTCACCTTATTCTAGAGTTCAAAGGCCAACCACCATGAACACAGGCTATAAAATAGCCCTGAACCCTTTGCATCCTCAGTGGTGAAATAACCTACTTTACCCCATACGAACTAGATTCTATTTGCGCTTTAACTCCCATCTGCTGGGGGGCAACAGGGAGGATGTAGAGGACCAAAGAAAAGGGTCTGTTCTAATCCTTTCACTTCCACCAAACCCGAAATCCTAAATAGAATGCTTGCCCTTCCTTCTCGCTTTCTTTCTTTGCCAACGTTTTACTCCTCACTGATGGCATTTCATGCAAATGCGACCTTCTCCAGGAAGCCCTCCCTCTACTCTCTGGCCAGAGCTAAGGACACTCTTCTTTGTACATGTGTGGCATATCTCCTGTGTCTCCGCGACACTGTTTAGTCCCTTGTGCAGAGATTTTCCTCCCGCAGCTACTTCCAACACTCCTTAATAAGGCAGGGACTGTGTCTCATCCACCGCTAGTGTCAAGAATGTGACAAGTATTCATTCGGTGTCAGCTGAATCGGCATCATTGACTCTCATTTGGTACAGCTTCAACCAGAACATTTGCAAACTGATATCACTACACATTTACAGGTCCAAAGTTCAAACCCTGGAGCAGAGAACCTACCACCTAAACCTACCTTATTAGGTTTAAGACTCACTATTCCCTGGTCTTTATCACACTCTGATTTGAATATCTTAAATTTTGTTTCCACTCTATTATCTTTTTCAGTTACTCCACTGTAACAACTGTGCTATGCATGTTCTGCTCTTAATTTCTCTTCACTTGGCTGTTTTTCCAAGTAAAGCTGAATAAAGGCTTTCCACCCATTGAAATTTATGAACTAGATTAATTCATACATTAATCCATTGGATTTATTTAACCATAAAGTCATCCATTAGAATTTATGAACTATCCATTTAGTTTCCTACTCCAGCTGTACAGCATCCCTCATAGGTTTTTAAATTGTTTAACAAGGCAGCAAAGTACAATGATTTAAAAAAGAAAAGATTTAGGTTAGAAGTTAGAAGTCCAGAGTCTGAAGCCTGAGTCTGTCATTAATGTGCATATCGCATCTGTTCCCTTCACCTCATTTTTCAGCAGGTGGGACCAGTTATAAGGTCCCTTTCTGCTAGGAACTGCTAAAATGCTATAAACTCAGAGTTCCATGAGGCATCACTAGATGTTCTGAAAAACGAAATGGCAGGAATGGTTAATAATGTGCAACTACATTTTTTTCCCCCAACAATTCACTGAAGGTAGAGTTTCTGGCCCAGGGATGCTACAGAAAACGTAAAAGCTTAAAATGGTTTAGAAATTCTTGTTTAGTTGGCAGAAGCCTCCATAGCAAACTGGGCTTTAATGCATGTGAGCAGAAAGTTTTCTTTGAAGCCAAAATGCCCATTATTACTTTATTAGGAAATTGCTTATTTCTTTATATTGGCATACGAATAATACCTAATCCATAGTGTTGGAGTGAGATTTCATTTAGTCAATGTATATAGTCTTGGAACAGTGTCTGACACAGTAAACAAGATATAGATGTTCACTAGTATTAGCATTATTTGCTTTTCTTGTTATCATCATTTCAGGCATTAAAAACTAGAGAGAAGAACAGTTTTATCCTGTGATGATAAAAGCATGTTTCCCTACAGATAAACATGGCTGGCAGTTAACCTAGGACAGAACTCTTGCACTTGTTTGAAATACAAAAGCTGAAAGCAAATGGCCCATCCTGGTGTAAATGGTCTTCTGCAAGTTCCTTCACATCTGTTCTTACTTTTCTTGGTCTTGGGTTTGTTTCCATGTAAGTCATTTGGGGACAGAGCTACTTGACTCGAAAGACAGTGAATGCAATTAAACTGCTTTTAAAACTATTTTGGATTCTCTCTTAGAACAATGATAATGAAACCAGGCTGATTCTTTAAGAAACGCAATGCTTCTCAAATTGACAAACTTAGATCTACTTAACCTTTACCGCTGTGACTCGCAAGCAAACCATACAACTTTTCAGGAAGACCACATCTCATCCCACCTGGAGGATTTACTAACTGGCCAAAGGTAAAATCAAAGGTGAAGACAGAGGATAACACAAAGCGAAGCCTCCAACACCAGAGTGGGTCACTGTTCAAAAAGAGTAATCACATTTTCATCGCAGTGTTCCACATTTAATAATAAATGCAATATTATATGATTACTTCCAAGACCAATGATGGGGATACAACAGACACTTAAATACTTATTGTTGAATGAATAACTGGATGAATGAATGGCAGTATGACCACTGACATTTTAGAGAGGAGAGAATGGATATAGGGACCCGAAGGGACTAGTCCTCTGTTCCACCGCAGATGGAGGGGAGATAGGTTTTTAATTTGCTAGTTGATTCTTCAATCTGTGTTCAGACTGCCGATTTTATTTCCTTTCTACAGCAAACTCTTTTCTGTAAATGATTCTACACTGGTTCAGGATCGCAAAGATCCACTAGCGACAATGTACACGTCACTGAAGCAGTAAGAACACTGGCTCTGGAACCAGCTGGACTGGGTTCCTGATCCTGATTCTTGCTATGTAATGGCTGGAGACAGGGAATTTATCATTTTAAAATGGAGATAATAATAGTATCTACCTAGTAGAATTCTCATGAAGATTAATTAAAATAATCTATGTCAATTATTATTTTATTCTCACTAAAAGAAGTTATGAATTCCAAAAATGTCAATCTGTCAATTATTATTTTATTCTCACTAAAAGAAGATATGAATTCCAAAAATGTCAATGTCATAAAAACAAAGAAAGGCTAGGATATGTTCCAGATGACAAGAGACTTGACAACTAAGTGCAATATATGATCCTAGACTGGATCCTGTGCTGGAGGGGAAAACGGACATTATTGGGTCAATTGAGAACATTGTAGCAATACTTGAATCTACTTCTGTATTACATATTTAATTTCCTGAAGTTGATAAGTGTACTGAGATTATGTATTTAGGACTAAAGGGCCATGATGTATGCAACTTTCTCACAAATGATTCAAATGAAAGAGAAAACAATAAAGCATACTGAACAAACTGTTAATAGGAGACTAAGAGTAAAAGGTAGACAATAGGGAGTTTTTTGTACTGTGCTTGAAACTTTTTCTGTAGGTTTGAAATTATTTCTGAGCAAAAGGTTAAAAGAGATTAAGTACTGAACTGAAATTTCAAGTCTAATTTGGAGTAGTGTAGTCTCCTGCAGTTTTTAGATTTTGATTGTTCCCATCACTGTGATAGCTTAGATGCCACTCTATTACAAAAGTTCTTCTAGACAGTCAAACTTGTCTCAATGTCTTTGAATAGTGCCTAGAAAATAAGAGGAAATAGTCCAGAGCCCTTCCGAAGAGGAAAAATCTATCCCTTTTAAGAGTTCTTCTCCTGGTGGTTTCCCTTGTCCTAAGAAGTCTCCTGGCAGTGGTTGACAGTCCCTCTGATCTGGACTCTGCCCACCTCATCCTGTACCACTCCCCTTAACCTTTCCTGCTCCAGACATACCAGCCTTCTTTGGGTTCCTCAGACGTGAAAAATTGCCTACTTTGGAGTACTTGTACCTTGTTATTCTCTCTTCTTAGGATGTTCTCCCTGATTACATGATTGGCCCCTTATTGTTCAGATTCGAAATGTTACAACTTCAAAGTCATCTTCTCTGATATTCCCCACTCACTCCACCTGTATTAGCCATCTAGAGCTCAGAATCCTTCCTGGAATAGAGCTCAATGGTTATCATTGATGAACAAAATAAGCAACACACCTATTCATAAGACAACTTAGGTTTTCCTTCTCTTCTGCCTCATTCACATTACTCATATTCTCATTATGCAGTCATTCAAAGTACTATGATTGTTTCTGCATATTAGTCTCCCCACTAAATTTTAAGGTGCTTGCAGGAAGGAGCTCTGTCTCCATTCTTTAATTCTCTGTGCCTACCTCAACCTATTTCTAAGGCACCAATAATTCAAACTAGCAAAGATACACAGTTCCTGCGCTTAAAGAAACAGTTACATTGTATCTTTCTAACCTCTTAAAGCCCACTGATAGCAAATAACAACTAAAGCTAATGGTTACTAAGTGTTTATTACGACCCAGACCCCCATAAGTGCTTTAAATATTTTAACTCCTTGAATCTTCATTTTATAACCTTGCTAGCTAAGGTATCATTATTATCTATATTACCATTTTATAGATAAGAAGTTGAGACTCAGAGAAGTTAAATTACTTGCCCAAGGATTCACAGCAGCAGCAGAGGCACGACTCAAATCCAGGTAGTGGATCCCTAAAGCCCATGCTTTCTACCACTCTAGGATAGCTTGAGAAAATGTGGTACTCATTCTTTCCATTCCCACCCTGACAAATTGATCAACCCATCGCCACCATGTGAACATTTGCACATGTGGTAGCAAGCTGACCTTACCTCGGGGTGGCTGCTGCTCAAGTGCTATACCGTGAAGGGCATTGCTTAAAGAGTCTATTGTCCAAAATAACTCCCAATCGCTCCACAAGAGTGACTGAAAATCCTCCATCAGGAAGCATTGCAAAATCCCTAGTTTTAAAACCCAAATATCAAAAGGGTTAACTGCTTATAACTAGTGCAAGTCAAAAAAAATTCTGAAGTGAATTGTTCAGATTATCCAGCAGTGCTCTGAGGGATGGAACCCATCCAGCTAAAGTTATGTCATGGAAAATATAAATTTCAAGAAACATGTAGGAATCATCTTTGAAGACCCAATCAAGGTCAGGTGCCAGGACAAGGATTCACATTTGTGTAGTAAAGGGAAAGGAGTCATAGGAGTAAGACTGGGGCTCTGAAAAAAAAAAAAATGCAGTGGTGTGGAAAATCCGCATCATTTTCAAAATGCTGCTTTATAACCAGTTCCAAAAGGCAGCGCTAAAAAGTTATTTATCTGCTGCAAAGCAAAAACCACAGAGCAGAGAGATAGGTGCCTGCTCCATTCAGCTAGAGAATACTGGTCTTCATCAAGTTAGAGCCAACAAAGAGCTAGATAAAAGTCAACAAACCAGTCATTGTTTTAAAAAGCAGATGTTCGCACTACACATGACAGAATCAAGGAGAAACATTTCTAGGCACTTTTCACACTTGAAAACACATCTCCTCCTACCCCTAACTGGCCTATTTTAGTACCTGTGCTTCCCCCTCTGGAGTCCTCAACCCCTCACAAAATGGCATTGAAGCTGCTTCCACACATGACTGGGTATCTTTAGCTCTGGGCCACTTCAAGTCAGGCCACCTCTCGGGGTGCCAGGGTGATGTATGAAATCCCTGGAGGCAAGAGGGAAAGGCATAGCAGGGAGCTTCCTAAAGCGAGAACCACTATCCTAACCTCATTATGGATGGTAGGTAACAAAAAGCAATGTCTCTGGGCAGGACAAGATCATGAGACCGCGGGATCTTGGGGACTGATGAGCCCACTGGGGACAAGGACAATTTTTCTAGTTTCTTCAAGGTTAAAGTAACAAGACAACCATCCTAGTCAACGTTTCCCAAACTGGTCATTTGAGTACCACTCTTCACACCTCTTTCCAAATTGCCATCCTGAGCCATACATTAGTTTATCAATCACTTCTCTTTATCTTTACCAGATTTTTGCATTTAAATACATTTATTTTTTTAAAGGAAACTTTTATCATTGTGAAATCTCTCGTTTAATGGAAGCTTTTCCTAACACTAACGAAAACACATAACCCTGTTCGTCCACGTGCCACCTCAAATCAGCGCTGTTAACCCCAGTGGTGCCACCCAGAGGGGCAGCTTTGGAAAACACAAGCCACCCCTGAGAGGCCAGGGGTTGGATCTGGGCCTGACTGGCACCTCCCGCCTCTTTCCCCTGAGGGTAACGTCGAGGGAACGCACAGGAGTCTGCACCTCCCACCCCCGCCCACGTCCTCCCGCAGCCTCTCCCCTCCAGCAGCACGTTTCCTGTCAAAACAAACCCTTGGGGGAGGGGACGGCGGAGGTCCAGCCGAGTGCCGAGGAAACCCAGGCAACAAACCCAAACACACGCTTCGGGCCCCGCCCGGCCCTCACCGCGGTTCGCTTCGCCCACTCCAGCGGGGCCGGGGGTCGCAGGCGAGGAGGTGACCGTCCCGGAGCCCGGATGGTGGGAAGCCGCTCGCAGAGCGGTCGCTGGCACGGGCCCAGCGGGATGTAAACAGCGGCCCAGCGGCCGCGACCCCGCCGCCTCCGGGGCCCCAAGCCCGCGGCCACCCCGACACCCGCCGTGGCAACTCGGCGCCCGCGCCCTGCTCCCACGCGGGACGGCGGTTCGATGTCAAGCAAGGGGATTGGGGGAGCAGGAAACGGGGCCCTCTCGCCGCTGGCCCCGGCGTCCCAGTGCAGAGTTTTGCGGTGAGGCAGGGGAGGGAGGCCCCTGGGCTGCCCAGAGGCGACGTGTCCCGGTCCGCCGACCCTGGCCCATCACCTCAGAGCCGGCCACCCCCTCCCCCGGGATAGATACGCACCGGACCCGGCGCGGAGACGACCGGAGGAGAAAGGCGACTGAGTGAGCCTGGGTCAAGGGTCCCTGCGTGTCCCCTCACCCAGCACAGCACAAGAACCTCCAAAACTCCCCAGTCCAACCACCCCCAGCCTCCCCGGCTCCCCACGCGGTATTTAAAGGGCCGGGGAGGGACTCAAAGGTAGCAGCCACGACGTGACCATCGCATAACCAGCGAGTGGGGGGAAGACAGCACGGGGCAGAGGGGAATCCAAGGCGCTTCAGGCTCCTTTAGCAGATCTGACAGATTTGACCTACTACAGAACACGTTGCCTCATGTTAGGATGAAAGAGGCCGGAGAGAGCTTGGATCGAAGGTGTTTTGAGTGCGAGAGGGAAAGCTCCCCCCCGCGGGCTGAGAGTGGTGCGGCCCGAGGACGGCTAGGGGAGGGGAGAGAAGTGTTTACGGAACTGGGGCAGCCTTGCGGCCAGGAGCGCCCAGCGTTGGAGGCGGGGCCGTCGGGGCGCTGGGGGCGGGGCCTGATAGGGGCGGAGCCGGCGGAGAGGAGCAGGAGGGGCGGAGCCGGGGTGCTGGGGACCCGACCCAGCCGCCTGTGGGTCCGCTTGTGAAGTGCTGGACTAACCCCCATGGGCTGCCCCGGGCGCACTAGGGTGGACATTGCTGTAAGCTCCCCTGCCGCGAGTGGAACTTTTACTACCCGAAAACCCCTCATTTAGACGGGGCGATTCAAATTGGACGGGTGCTCCATCAAGAGAGACGACCCAACCGACAACGTGGCAAGTGCGTTCCCATGCACGTCAGCAACCAGCCGTGTCACCCACGTTTCTGTCTGCACTTCCACATCAACACGGGTCCAGATTTGCATATGGCTGGACCAGAAGATTAACTCCTGCGAGTCACACCTATCCAGGCTCTCTGACAAATAACCTCATGTGCATGCAATAGATAAAACATCTTACTTCCTCTAGGGTTCTTGGCAGCACCTAACTTTATGTCCGGCAGAAGTTTCGACATTGGTTAATGTAAATAAGCAGTGCAAGGATGGGCTCTGTGCGGTCAGGCCTCCTGCTCAGCTCTTGCTGTGGATGTGCTTCAGGGTGTGCAGAAATACCCTGGCCAACTCTCACACATAAAGACACTCTATATCATTGGTGTTATTTAGGAGATAGTTTGATGCGGGGATGTAAGTGAATTTTTTATAGGCTGAAGTATTTCTATTCAGCGCTGAAATGACGTCTAGATTGTGGTGGCAAAATTGCTTCTGGAAATGAAACCAGACAAACAACATTTTAAAGGAGGGTAGAAAGCCAGTTGTCCTAGGTGTAATAATTCAATGTTACAACATGGACTCGTCTTGGGTTCAAACCCTAGCTCTGACATTTACTACTCATGATATCTTGGTCAATGAGATAACAGTGATAACTCTCTCATTGGGTTATTGTGAGGATGAAATGAGATAAAGCATGTGAAGTGTTTAGAGCTGCACCCAGTAAGCACTCAATTAGTGTTAGTTATCGAAACAATTTGGCAAACTACTCTGAACAACTTAGCTGGCGATCTGTATAAATTTGTATTTATGTTTCCTTATGCCGCTCTCTTCTCCCTTCTCCCAAAATTTACAGCTTGATACAAATCAAGAGATTAAAGAGAAAATGCTGTTGCCACCAGGTTCTTTCCAGGTACTTTCATGCCCTTGTTTATACAGTATGTTGGAATAAGCAGTCAGGGTGACAGATGCCTCCAACTTCGATTCTTGCCAAATAACAACCACCTCACAACTGCCATCAACACTCTAAAATCTCCACAATAGAAAGATTAACCAAAAATATCTTTCAAACTTCTGGACACTGTGACAATGACACATGTAGCTTTGTTTCCTTTGTTAGCTTTGTAGGAGCTTGTTAAGTATTATTTTGCTCTATTACATAACTTGGCGCTCAGGTGAGCGTGAGTCAAGAGAGTTGTCCAGTCTGCCCGGGTGACCAGCTCTTTGACCCTGGGCATGGCACTTATTTTAAAAGCTCAAATATGCAACTCTCAAAGCCACAAGGAAGCAATTTTTGTCAAAGCAGGTGAGTCAAGTTTCAACGTGTGCCAGTTTAAGAACCTTGAGGAGGAAGAGGTAGGGTAACATCAGAGACCCAAGCCAGGGACAGATAATATCCTGGAAACACAATCTTCTGTCACTTTGACATTAAATAACTTGCTATCTGGAAACCTTTTGGTCAGTTACCTGACCAACTGCTTTCAGCCTGGCTTGGATATAAAAGCACTTTGAAGAAATATAGTGCTGTATAATATTACTGCTGTATAATATTAGGCAGTTCCCTTAAAAAATGAGCTTTGTATCATGTTCTTGCTCAGAGAGCTCAGGCAGCCATAGAATAAAATCCTCCTTACTCCTCAGATTATGTTCATGACCTCCCCTCCCCCAAAAAAGGTCTGAAAAGGTAACCTCTTTAGTAAGTAAACTAATTAGCTTTTTATTATCATACCTAATTTTCCTAAATTTTTTTTTTTTTGGAAACAGAGAATTCATGGTAATGCAGTTTGTTTTCCCTGCATAAATTACACAACAAACTAAATCCGATCTATTGCTTTTGACAAATAACTAAGGGCAGAACAAAATTTTAACTCAGTAAAGAAATATAAATACTAATTTTCTTTTTACATATGAGTTTTAGATTACAATGAATCCTTGAAAAAAAATCAGAAATTCCAAACTGTGATTTTAATATGGGTTTGCAACCTCTCAACCATTTAACTTGTGTAGTGGAGCTGCATCTCGTGCATAATGCAAATTCAACTATAGTACTCAGATGGGACAGGGTGTGGGGAACACAAAGAATAATTTAAACCCTGGCAGTGATTTTGCACCCCATCATCTCTATGAGACCGGTGAGGTTTCTTTTCCTAAGTTGAATTTAGTTTCCAAGTTTCTAATAATATTCCAAGCTTCTTACCCAGGACTGGCGTCATGCACGTGCAACATGTGCAGTAACACAAGGTCCTAAACTTGAAAGAGCCCCACACTTGGTTTAATGCTCTGCTGCTGCCATTTTGAAATTCCTAATAATTTTTAACAAAGAGTCCTGCATTTTTATTTTGCACTGGACCTCACCAATTATGTAGCTGGTCCTGAGCTCGCCACACAGATTATGACTCTAGTGTTTAAAGGTACTTATTTTCCCCTAACTTCTTCCCCAAATGCAAAACAATTATTTTATCTAGTGTTCAGTTGAAGAAATGTATATCTGTTTCAATGCAGTAAGCAAAAACAAATGAAAAAATAAAAAGCGAAAACAAACAAAAACACTGGGTATATCCCAAGTCTTGTGGCCTATTGAAAGAACTTTGAAGGATAATTTGATTACACATGATTTTGGCCTTATGCCCTCCCATTAGAACCTAACCCCTCACATAAGATATGACGCTACTGTAAGCAGAAAAATTGATTAAATGGAATCCTATATGTTTTTCTCTCCCCTGTCCATCTTAAGGTGCAAGGAAGGGTTAAAATTCAGTAAGGGGAGAAAAGACAATAGAAAGTAGAAGAAAGAAAAATAATTTGGATAATAAACCAAATAATTAGTCACTGAATGTTCAAAATTTAACCACACCTTCTTGGAAGATTTTATCATTTTTTTTCTTTTAGTCTTATATAGAAGACAGATTTAGATTATTGACCAGTTTTGACAGTTAATCAATATGTTGAAGCTTGATCAAGTTTCCCAAGCACCAAAACCATTTTTTCCCTTGACTCCACTGAACTGAATTAGTATAAAATTGGTTATTTTTCATTCCAATTGCTTGTACCCTCACAATAGGACACATCCCCAGACCCTGACTCCTCACACACTAAGAGGAAAAGCATTCTTAGTGCCTTCCCTTCAGCCTCCATGGGCCCTCTTCACTTACCTGGAAACCACTGTTGTCCCCTGGGAAGCAAAATAGAGTGAGGAAAGCAAAATAGAGTGAAGACAACTCTGGGCAGGAAGTGGGAGGAGCCAAGGAGAATTGACAATCAAAGGGGAGCACCTAGGAGAAGCCAAAGAGGTGACAGCTCAGAGCCCTGGCCAAGACAGTCATGCTCTTTACTTCACCTCTGGGCCATCAGGTAGTCTTTTGCTAAATGCCTTCAGAGTCTTTTTCAACTATGGTTGAACATTTAGATCTTCACTAATAATCAGTGGGGGAAGAGCTTCTAAAATAAGAGGTGAAATTTAGAAGACATAAATAAAAAGCAAAAATTTAAACGTGAGTCTTCAGATAGCATGTTCAACATAGAAACATGAGTTGTAGAACAATGATTATGTGGTGATACCATCTATATTTGAGAGAGAATTTTCACTTGAGAGCACACATATGCATTCTGTATATATGAAATGCATAGAAAAGGATTAAAAAGTTACCCTTCAAATTGTTTAGGAGGCAAGTTGGAAGATGTTTCACAGTGAGAATTTTCCATTCAGATGTCACTAATACCACTCATCATTGTGTGTCCTCCTAATACACCTTAGTGATGGTGGGCTGTTAAACTGCACAACAAATAATTTTCCCATCTCTCTTTTATTCGTCTTTTTGAAAGTCATGATAACAAATAGAGCTCTTCATATAAATTATAGAAAGAAATAGATTTGCAAAGGCTCTTATTCTTTTAAAAATATAATTTAAAATTCTATGGTATGTCAAAATTATTTACCCTGGGTAAGGGTGATGCAGAATAGGGCAAATGTCCCCGAGTCGGGGCGGTGGTGGTAGGGGGGTGGGGGGCGGTGCGTAGACTCAGGCCCTGCACTGAGAGAGAAGATGGCTCTTGGCAAAGCATAAGAAAGCATTCAAACATACACCAAAGTTAGAGTCAAAGGGAAGTTTATTAGAGGAGAGGGTCACAGACAGAGAATGGTCTCTTCTCAAAGGCAGAAAGTGAGAAAGCCTTAGAGAGACTCAGAGGGACAGAGACAACAGAGAGACAAGGACAGTGAGAGAGACAGTAAAGACACTGAGAGGGACCCTGAGTGTTAGGGGAATCCAGTTTATATATCATTCTTTAATTACTATGAGTTATAGTTTAAAGACTTTGTTTACCCATTTTCCTTTGATATGGACTTACAGTGAGTAAGGATAAGAGTATGCTGCGTGAGAAGGTAAGAATATGTAGCATGAAAGGCTTGCTGGCAATTCCCAGCCTGTGATCCATAGGTTCCCCATGGTTTTAGCTATAGAGAGTGAACGACTTTATTTTGTGTAGGGTGCCACTTAAAGACTGTTTTTGTTTGTTTGTTTGTTTGTTTGTTTTGTTTTGTTTTCCCTTCACAGTGTAGGGAAATGGGTTGTTGGCAATCCCAGCAGAAATCATCTTTTGTTCTGCAGGTGTCCCAAGGTCTGGCTGCCAGGGCTGATCAGCATATTGCAGTCTCTGAATATAGCTTGACTTAATATTTAGTTCTTTTGCCTCCTCTCTACATTAGGGAAATAATAATCTTTACTTTTTCCATAGTTCCCTTCAAGCCCGATTCTTAGTTGAAGTGCACGGCATTTATTTTCACTTAAAAAACACGCTTTGCCCCAACCTGTGACTTCTAAAGGTTTCTTTCCTTTGGTGATAAACTGAACAGGCACTTTCCCAACATGGTGTGGGACTTAAATCAGTATAATACCTTTTGAGGAAGAAAAATTGAGAGCCCTGAGCATTCAGATGCCCACACCGTAACTTTCGGCTGAGTTCCTGAGGGTTCAAGTGGAAGGCATTGAAGGGAACCAAAGTTTTGTCACCCTGAAGCTGCCTCTTTGAGATATTGATTTTAAGCTGTTATATTAAGAAACAAGACTCAGAAAGAAACTTTGACCCTTCCTCCTTTCCTGCCCAAGAGATTCAAACAAAAAAAAATCTGCTTCCGGAAGGAAATCTTAGGATGCTCGCCTTAGCCTAATTTGAATTAAGTGTGGTAAATAGGAGGGCTCATGGGCAGGGGGCCTGTTAGCTAGATGCCCACTGTGTCCCATTGTTTCTGAGTTGCCTAGCAAAAATTTGCCTGCCGTGTGTGTGTGTGTGTGTGTGTGTGTGTGTGTGTGTGTGTGCGCGCGCGCGTGCGTGTATGTGCGTGCCACTCTTCCTCAATTACCTGCAAATTGCCCATTCTCGTTTCTGATATCTATTACCCTATGCCCATCCCCCTTTTCTTCTTTGTCCAAAGTGTCATGTATATCCAACGTTTATCTCGTTGTCTTTGGAATTTTCATGCTTATGTGAAATTCCCATGCGCATGTATTAAAATTTTGATTTTCTCCTGTTAATTGGTCTCTGTTAATTTGATTATTAACCCAGCTAGAAGAACTTAGAAGGTGGAAGGAAAATATTATTATTTTTTTAGCCCCTACAGTTTATTAGGGCACTGAGAATTTATGAGTGACCAAAGGGATATTGAGTGACTCAGTGAATTGGCAGGTTAAAAATAGGTACCAGCACTTATTTCATGGCTTTTACACACACACACACACACACACACACACACACACACACACACACACACAGAGTCACATGCAAAGTATTACCTATTGGCATAATTATCTAATTTCCATAACAACATGTCAACAAACATACCAGCACTATATCAACTAAGTGCCTAAAGTATTTATAATCACATTCCATTACTCTGGACGGGTGCTTAGATCAGGCACGGGGGTGGCTGTGCCTTCCAGAAAGTAAGGAGAATGAAATGCTGTTGATGTTCTCCTCATGTATATATGAAGCAGTCAGAGAAAAGGAAAAGAAGGAAATTCTGCTATGAGAAAATCTGGAGTCAAAAGCAACAACGAGGCATTTGCGGCCGACTTCCTGAGAGGGATTCCTGGCCGTGGCCATGGCACTGTTCATGCCACAAGCACACCTGTGTGTGTGCATGCTCAGCAAATCCTAAAAAGCTGGGTAAAGCATCATGGTGCACAAGCGAATTGTAACACTTAAGCTGAATTCCTTATTTAAAGGAAGGCAACCTGGATTATACTTGTAAATTTATAAAATTTTTTTTTAATTTTCAAGTTTATGTAGATCAAAGTTTTCAAAGAACAAATCAATGAAGGAACAAACTAACTGTATATAAAGAGCAAATGTGGTATAGTGGAAAGAGCTGTTTCTTTGGATTCGTACAGACCAGAGGGCTCATAGCCAGGTTCTATCACTCATTATACATAAGCCCTTATCTTTACAGGTATAAAATGGAGATAATGGTGTTGCAGAGGCCATGTGTCATTTGGGTGGTCCAGCTTCTCAAATGGTAGTTTCATTATTACCATTTAATATACAAGACAAAGTCGGGGATGACATGATAATCCTATCAATGCTTTACTATCGAAGCTGAAAATGGGGCGGACATACTCTCTTCCCAGACCCTGACAACAGGGCCATGGACATGGGACCTAAGCATGTCCTAGTAGAGGCTGCCCGCCAGCAGCACGTAGAGATGACTCACAGACCTGCAGTGGCGGTGTCTAGTACATGGTGTCCTTAGCGGATCATCCTTATGGCGTGGTCTTAGCTCTGCCTGGCTTCCTGTAGTCCTTTCTGGAACCTGGGTCTTCAGCCTTCCTCTCAATTCTGTGAACTGTACCCAGGAATATGCTAGTATGTCTATTTAAAGTGAGTGTCTATTATTTGCCACTAAGAATCATGACTAGAACAAATACTCCAGAGTTTGTTGGTGAATTAAAGGAGAAAATATACATAAGGAATTGAGAAGAGTGCTGGGAACATCGTATAGACCAATAAACTATAGCTACTAGTATTATACTCTTCTTATGTATTGATTTAATATTTACAGTTTCGACTGGTCCTGAGCAACTTAAAGGTCTGTGACATGTGACAATTTAAAATTCTGCCAAGGAACAAGTTTTAATCCAACAAGTCGGTGATACAGGAGCCACTTGCTTAGCTAATGATTGAGCCCCACAGACCATCCGGTACTGACATACTAATATGAATATTACCGTTCTCTACTCATTAGGCTGGTAAATCTGGGTCCATTCAGAAAAACAAGATTTTGTTCCACATAGTTCAATAGAGGGAATTCAATAGGGAGAAGAAATTATACACAGGTAGGAAGAGCTAGAAGTCCTATTACAGGATGGTGAAACAACCCAGATAATAGAATCAATGGGAAGCTACTCCCATCTCTAGAGATAAAGGAACAAAAGGACAAAGCAGCACTGCCCAGAGGGCTCTGAGACCATGGAAGGAGGGTCTGGTAAGTAGGAGAAGAAATAAGCCACCACTGGAGAGGTTTTCTCAAGGATAAAAGATGGGAGGAGAAGGAGAGATGGGAGAGTGGAGCTTCTCCCTTCTTCCCACCATCCTGTCTACCTCCAGGGCCACCCATTAACTAAACCGTGAAGCCAGTTAGCAAGAAAG
>NW_011888797.1:5710040-5716549 GCF_000151845.1 Pteropus vampyrus | reverse complement strand
TTCCACATAGTTCAATAGAGGGAATTCAATAGGGAGAAGAAATTATACACAGGTAGGAAGAGCTAGAAGTCCTATTACAGGATGGTGAAACAACCCAGATAATAGAATCAATGGGAAGCTACTCCCATCTCTAGAGATAAAGGAACAAAAGGACAAAGCAGCACTGCCCAGAGGGCTCTGAGACCATGGAAGGAGGGTCTGGTAAGTAGGAGAAGAAATAAGCCACCACTGGAGAGGTTTTCTCAAGGATAAAAGATGGGAGGAGAAGGAGAGATGGGAGAGTGGAGCTTCTCCCTTCTTCCCACCATCCTGTCTACCTCCAGGGCCACCCATTAACTAAACCGTGAAGCCAGTTAGCAAGAAAGGCTGGGAGATGTAGCATCAGATACAAGCCCTTAAGACACATAGCAGGACAGGGGAAGGGGAGAGAATGGAAAATTAACTCTGATAACGTTAAGTATAATTTTTTTTTTTTTGGCTTTGCTTGAAAACCAGGATCAGAGAACTAATTAAGGAAATATATTCCCTTATCTCTGTTTAAACTGGAAACATCACATTGTCTCTTTAAAGAAGATCAAAAGCTACATGGGAGCTGACGGCAGAGGTTCTTGAGAAAAATCAAGACAGACTTTATGGGGCTAGGATAAGCTGAAATAAACCCCAGCAAACCAAGAAAGATGAAGGATTAGTTAGGAGTACCCAGAACTTTGTGAAAACCAGTTGTTAATTAGGCAGTGTTTCAAACAATTATTACTTTTTAGGAAGACACATTACAATCTAAGCATTTCCTTTATGGTATGGTAGCAGGGGTGGGAGAAATCAACATAAATTGCGTAAAAGAGGGTGGATTTATTAAAATAAATCTCGATTTGAATTATGTCCTTAGCACCTATCAGCTATACGATTTTAGGCAAGCTGCTTAACCTTTCAAAGTCTGAGTTATCCTATCTATAAAATGAGAACAATAATGCCTAATTACTTGGAAGCCCTGTGAAAATACAATGGAAGGTAGCTACATATGAATATGTGCCAGAGACTGACTAGTCGCTTACATCCATTTCCTTTTGCACCTGGTGCACTGCCTCTCTTATGGTTAGGTATTAACACATGACTGGACTCTAGTCAGCAGAATGAGAGGGAAGTGATGCGTGCCACCTTCCAGACTGGCCCTTAAACACCACTTCTCCATCCATGGACTATGTGCAGATAACGTGGAGGCCTGAGAAGATGCAAGTCATAAGATGGAAGAAACCAGGTCCCTGGCTGCCTGCTGGGCAGGAATACCCATTTGGACTTTATGAGAGTGAGAAGGAAGCTGTTATTTAGATTTGAGGCAGTTGTCTTTACCTTTATTTATCATATATAAAAAATAATAATACATATCTTTATTTTTTATATATAGTATATAACATCAATATGTAATAGATTCATTTACTATGTAATATATAGTTGTATGCCACTTGACAGGGATACGTTTTGAGAAATGCACCCTTAGGCGATTGTGTTGTTGTGTGAACATCGTAGAGTGAATGTACACAAATAGATGGTATAGCCTACTACACGCCTAGGCTATATGTTATGCCACCATCATACATGCAGTCTGTCGTTGACCAAAATGTCGTTATACAGCACATGACTGTGTAATAACCATAATAAATATAAAATAACATAAATTTTTGTACACATTCATTTATTATATATAATACATAATTATATATGATATAGTGATAACATATGACATATACCATGTATAATATATAATAAATATGTGACGTACATTTTTGAGCAATGACCACGTGTCAAGCGCTATCCTAAGCACTAGAGATACAAGAAGGTCAAGGGCCCAGGCCTCAGGGAACCTACTACGATTTAAGAGAGAAGACATGGGTGCATGACTCATAAATATATATCATGATTTTAGGTAGCAATAACTGCTATGGAAAAAATAATGCCCAAGAAGAGAACTGAACATGATAGGGAAGATGGATGGGAGAATGGGTTCTGGAAGGCTTCTCGGGGGTCAGCTGGTTGCTCCGTTTCATGATGCATAAAAAGGCTGAGGCCGAGACTGCGGTCTGTATTCTCCCTTGCTAGGGTCTCTCCATAAGGCTCTCTAGTTGAGGTGGAGGGTGTGCACTAGAGGGGGCCCATGAGGCTGGAGAAGAAGGAGGGCCCAGCTCCTGAATAATGGCCCATTTCCTTAGCAGGCTCCAGTCTTTTGCCCTTGGCGTTCCCACACCCAGTCTCATAGTGGCCTCAAACAACCTTTCATTATGCTCATAGATTCTAGGGTATCAGAAATTTGAACAGGACTCAGTAGAGCAGGCTTATCTCTCTCTCCCCACAATGTCTGCGAATGGCTAGGAGACTTGAAGGCAGAGGGTAAGTATCACTGGCAAGTTCACACACTTGCCTGGGTCTGGTGGTTGATGCTGGGAAGACTCAAATAGCCAGAGCTCCTGGGGCATCTCTTTATCTCTCTGTGTGCCCTCCCCAGGTGGTCTCTACAGACTGGTGGCTTTACAGTAGCTGCACTTCCCACTTGGGGGCTCCCAAAGCACACATGCTGCATCACTCTGTTGCCTTTTCTAACCTGGCTTCAGAAGTCACAGTGTCCACCGCATTCTATCAGTTAGAAGCTGTGCTACTCAAAGGGAGGGGAACTAGACTCTACCCTTCGTGGCAGGGGCTTCAGAAAATTTGTAGACATGTTTTAAAACTACCACAACCCTACTTAAGCTTTAGAGACACTAAACCACCCATTGGTCCCTGAATTTGTGGCCATGCTTTTACTTATTCACTATCCTTTTCTTGCATTGCCATTGTTCCCACAAATTTATCTCCCAAATTTCTGCTCACTATTTAAGATTCATCTTCAATGCCATTTGCATTATAACCTTCTATAGCTCCACATTTGGAAGTAATTAACCTTCTCTGTTCTATCCTTGGTCCTCTTACAATCTCCCTTAGGTGACCTGAATACATATTTGTTGAATAAATAAATAGAATAATAAAAATCTCAGGTGTGAAAGTGACCTTACTTAGAGCATCTTTTTTGAATCTGTTTCTATTCATGTTCATTTTCCCCTCTGGATTTTGAATGTCTTGAAGGTCTGGTTCAAGTTCAACTTACTTTTGTTACCATCTCTGTTCCCCCACCCCCCGCCCCCTCATTGCTCCACCTGTAGCTCTTCTAGCAGTGTTTTGGTCATAGTTAAATGAACAAGACCGCCTCCTCCAACACACACACACACACACACACACACACACACACACACCCCTGTGCATATATTTTGCTAATTTGATATTTCTATTAAGTGGGTAACATTTCGTTCGAGGCAGGTTGGAGCAATTGGAAGAGATAATCTCCAAATGCTGAAAGAGCAAAAAATGCTCGTAATCCCTCAGACATCATAGGTCAGAATTAATGGTCTTTGTCATGGCTACCCTCCAACGAGCACTTTCCTGGAGAAGATCGATGCCATTGTCCCAAATAGACAAGGGTCACCCTTCAGCCCATCCTTTTGAGCCCCTTCCTTCCCTGACTTTCTCTTCTCCAAAAGCAGAAATTTCTGGGCCACAGAAAATAGTTTAACCAAGATCATTCTACTCATAGTAGATATCAGTGCTTAAGCAAACAAGCAAGCAAACAAACAAACAAACAAACAAAGCAACTAACTGTTAAACAGTTTCTGTTTATAAACAAATGTGTTCCAAAAATTTTCAGGGGATGCTTTGCAAGAACACCTAGTTGCACACAAGGAACTTAAAGTTCCTTAGGTGACTCACAAAACACTATTCAAACGATGATATCTCTGAAATACCAATTAGTTACAATGAAAAAAACGAGGGAAAAACTAATTTAAGGAAAGGAAAATGAGAAAGTAGTTGCAAAAGGTTGGGGGTACATTTACTAAAGACTTCACCCTCTCCATGACTTTGAAGGTTGATTTACCTGGTTCATTTTTATATCTAACTCTGATTCCCAACTCATGCCTTTCCTCCCACCCCCAGGTATAACCCAAAAGTCCCAGCCCTCACAAATTTATGAGTGGAAAATGAGGTTGCATTTCCTTTTTGCACTGAAGTTATGATAGCACGGGTGCCTACCAGCTGTATTGCTGGAGATGCATCTTCTTTAAAGCATCCCCCAGTTATTCCTGAGCAGTCACATGTGCCTCTGAGCTTACCAACACTGCATAGTATTAGCCCTGTTTCACCTCTCCTACTCAGATTCCTGTGTATCCAGATCCACTGCTCACAGAGATGCTTGGACACTTCTGCTACTGTAAGCCATGAGACAGCCAAGGTCCATGCTGAACACACAACTTCTGGATGCTTCCAAAGCTCTGAGCCTTGTGCTGGGCTCAGTGCAGAGGCAAGAGCTGAGCTTTGCAACGCCTGACCCTGTACACACTCTCGCTTGCTCATGCTTAGAGCCTCACGCGATCTTTTATCAGTTTCTCCTAGACACAGTTCTGTTAGTGCACAGCTCAAGAACTTTGGCACTAATCAGATTACTAACAGACATGACTTTAAAAAGAAAAACAACTATATGTTTTTTTCTTCAAGGGACTGAAAAGAGGAAATGGAAGCCGAGCTTTCCGAAAGATATTATAAGAATCAGAAGAGGAGCGGAGAGGAAGAAGAGGCTTTAAAAGGACGTATGTCTTTGTGTGAATGAGGTAGGAACATGCCTGTATACTTAAGGAAACGTCAGGGAGCCGGGGTGGCTGGCGTGTGGTGGGGAAGGGGAATAGGGTGGGATGTGAGTTTGGAGCTAATTTGGGCCAGATTGCACTGGGCCTGTAAGTGATGAGAAGCAGCTGGAGAGAAGTGACAGGATGTGACAGAGGGTTTAAAAGAATCACCCTGGTTGCTGTGAGGATAACATAGTAGGGCAAGAAGGAAGCAGGGAGACCGGTTGGGAGGCTGAGGCAGGAATTCAGGCTAGAGATGCTGTTGGTTGTCCTGGGGTTGTGCTGGTGGCCTCTCCCTGTGGATAGAGCCTATACATAGCAGTTGGGTGTGTTCCTCCTGAATCCTGTCTTGGGAATGTACTGTGAGCTGCGGCTTTCTGACTGCCATGTCTGAAGAGTAAGAAGACAACTGCCTGGGGTGGATGTAACAGAATGATGCACGAGTAAGAACACAGAGTCGTAAAGACCCTTGGGAAAATCTCCAGTTGGAACCTGGACTCTGCTATCTCCTTGTAATTAATTTTTCCTTGCCAAGGGAACAGATGGGACTATGGGATGACAACCATTGTTCTTAAGGAAAGCATGCCAAGGTGACTGCTTCAGTGTCATTTACATGATTTCAGCTTCGAGGGACAAAAATCCAGTTCACACTGGCTTAAACATTGAGGACATCATCTCCCATAACAGGAAGCCCAGTGATATCGGTTTGTTTCCACATTTTGATATGCGTATCATTGTAGATAGAACGCCCTAAGCTGCTCGACTCTTTTTTCCCTTCTCATATACTATGAAATGTACTTATTTACCATGCTTATTAGTATTGTCTTTCTTCCTCCATTAGAATTAAGCTCTCTGAGGGCAGAGATTGTTGTTTTATTCACTTATGTATCCTAAGTGCCTAGAATGGTACCTGAAACAGTGTAGGCACTTAATACAAATTTGTAGATTGAATGAGGAATGAAATATTTTCCTTTGGATCCCAAATGAAATAAAAGGAATGTTGTGATGGCCTCACAATATCTCTCGAGGGGAAATAAGAAAAAAGTCAGGACATGCCATTTGCTAGAATAGTTTCCTCTTGACCTTCAAAGGGACAAGACTGTAAACTGCAAACCAAACTCAAAAATTCATTCAGCGAACAAATTGCTGTTTGTTTCTCAACCATTGAATGAGGAAAGCCACGTTTGAGATAGTTCAAATGATCTTCAAGCTTGACCAACTAGTGGATATCACTTGACAATGTATTTGGTAAAGATTAAAAAGCGTAGGATCCCTCTGACTGGTCTCAGTCTCTGGACTTTGTGTCCTGACCAACAGCACTCTAACTTTGGCAGGCCCTGCAAGTATGAGAAAAATAAGTACCCGGCATCATTTCCTTCAGGCTGCAGATGTGGTCAGTTCAATTTATTTCGGGTCTGCTTACAAAGTCTCACGTTCCTGTGTTCAGGGCACTGTGGAAGATGCGGGGAGTACAACAATGACCAAGATTCTTGACAGGATCTCAAATTTAATGAAGAAGTTTAGTGTAGGAGTTTAGTGGAGGCGGGGGTGGGGGCGGGCAGCATGGTGAAAGAGTCATACATATAAACAGGTCATTATAATCAACTGTACTAGGTGTGGTATTGGATGTTTATGCAAGGCATGACAGGAAGGAGTAATGAATTCCATGTGGGGGGAACAGATAAGACTGCAGAGAGGAGATTCTTACATAGGGTTTTGAAGGCTGAATAAGAGTTTACCAGGCAAACATGGAATAGGAGAGGACAGAGTGACACTCCAGGGAGAGCAAATGGAAGGTACGAAGATATG
>NW_011888797.1:5695533-5709990 GCF_000151845.1 Pteropus vampyrus | reverse complement strand
GTTGGGAGGCTGAGGCAGGAATTCAGGCTAGAGATGCTGTTGGTTGTCCTGGGGTTGTGCTGGTGGCCTCTCCCTGTGGATAGAGCCTATACATAGCAGTTGGGTGTGTTCCTCCTGAATCCTGTCTTGGGAATGTACTGTGAGCTGCGGCTTTCTGACTGCCATGTCTGAAGAGTAAGAAGACAACTGCCTGGGGTGGATGTAACAGAATGATGCACGAGTAAGAACACAGAGTCGTAAAGACCCTTGGGAAAATCTCCAGTTGGAACCTGGACTCTGCTATCTCCTTGTAATTAATTTTTCCTTGCCAAGGGAACAGATGGGACTATGGGATGACAACCATTGTTCTTAAGGAAAGCATGCCAAGGTGACTGCTTCAGTGTCATTTACATGATTTCAGCTTCGAGGGACAAAAATCCAGTTCACACTGGCTTAAACATTGAGGACATCATCTCCCATAACAGGAAGCCCAGTGATATCGGTTTGTTTCCACATTTTGATATGCGTATCATTGTAGATAGAACGCCCTAAGCTGCTCGACTCTTTTTTCCCTTCTCATATACTATGAAATGTACTTATTTACCATGCTTATTAGTATTGTCTTTCTTCCTCCATTAGAATTAAGCTCTCTGAGGGCAGAGATTGTTGTTTTATTCACTTATGTATCCTAAGTGCCTAGAATGGTACCTGAAACAGTGTAGGCACTTAATACAAATTTGTAGATTGAATGAGGAATGAAATATTTTCCTTTGGATCCCAAATGAAATAAAAGGAATGTTGTGATGGCCTCACAATATCTCTCGAGGGGAAATAAGAAAAAAGTCAGGACATGCCATTTGCTAGAATAGTTTCCTCTTGACCTTCAAAGGGACAAGACTGTAAACTGCAAACCAAACTCAAAAATTCATTCAGCGAACAAATTGCTGTTTGTTTCTCAACCATTGAATGAGGAAAGCCACGTTTGAGATAGTTCAAATGATCTTCAAGCTTGACCAACTAGTGGATATCACTTGACAATGTATTTGGTAAAGATTAAAAAGCGTAGGATCCCTCTGACTGGTCTCAGTCTCTGGACTTTGTGTCCTGACCAACAGCACTCTAACTTTGGCAGGCCCTGCAAGTATGAGAAAAATAAGTACCCGGCATCATTTCCTTCAGGCTGCAGATGTGGTCAGTTCAATTTATTTCGGGTCTGCTTACAAAGTCTCACGTTCCTGTGTTCAGGGCACTGTGGAAGATGCGGGGAGTACAACAATGACCAAGATTCTTGACAGGATCTCAAATTTAATGAAGAAGTTTAGTGTAGGAGTTTAGTGGAGGCGGGGGTGGGGGCGGGCAGCATGGTGAAAGAGTCATACATATAAACAGGTCATTATAATCAACTGTACTAGGTGTGGTATTGGATGTTTATGCAAGGCATGACAGGAAGGAGTAATGAATTCCATGTGGGGGGAACAGATAAGACTGCAGAGAGGAGATTCTTACATAGGGTTTTGAAGGCTGAATAAGAGTTTACCAGGCAAACATGGAATAGGAGAGGACAGAGTGACACTCCAGGGAGAGCAAATGGAAGGTACGAAGATATGGATTAATGAAATGTCACTGTGTGTTTAGAGGGCTACGATTGGTTATGTATTTCTGGAATACAAAGTAACCGGTAGGGGAATTACCAAAACGGAGGTTGGAGAGCTGGGCACAGGCCAGAGAATTAATACTTTATGGACTTCGATAAGGGGCTCGGGGTTTATTTTAGGTGGTGAGTTTTCATGAGGAAAGTGAAGAAATTATATCTGTATTTGGAAAGATCACTCTGGCATCCAGGGGCAAGATGGATTTGAGAAGGGCAAACTGGAGTCAAGGAGTCCCACTCACATAGGAAAAATAAGAAAGCTTGGCAGTTTCCAGCACGGCCCAGTAGGTGGAGCAAGTAGGCCAGAACAGCTTGGTGCTGGCTGGAGGGATGGAGAAAGGATAGACTAGGAGAAAGCACCTGTTTTCAAACGGTTTTCTTGAGCAGAAGCTTCTAAGTCAGGTGCTCTTAACTCTGGAAATAACTGTATTGGTTTAAAAAATTCTCTAGCGAAAACTAGAAGGCACCAAATGTTTACAAGTAGAGGACCTATTAAATATCACAAAACATTCACATAACTGGAGTACTAGGAAGCCATTTAAAGGAATGAGGTAGTTTTGTATGTACTCACATAAAAAAATGTCCAAATGAAAAAAGCAAGTTGTAGAATAGTGTATATTATGATCCTCGTTGTGCAACTGTAAGATGATCATAAAAGTGATATGAGTGGTAATTTCGAAGGAAGGTTTTGGGCTATTGACTTTGTGTAGTTAATAGTTTTATTGAGGTATAATTGTCATACAGTAAGCTGCACATATTCATAGTGTACAATTTAATAAGTTTTGACATACATGTACCTATGAAACCATCACCACAATCACAATAGTGAATAAATCCATCATCACAAGTCTCCTCGCTTTTCTTCGTAATCCCCTCTATCTTCCTTCTCTGTCTCCTGTTCCCAGGCAACCACTGATTTGCTTTCTGTTACTAAAAGTTTGCATCTTCCAGAATTTTACATGAATGGAATCATACAATATGTTTTATTTTGGGTCTTCTTCCTTTTGTTTAGAAAAATTAATTTGAGATTCGTGTTGTTAAGTATATCAATTGTTAATTCCTTTTCATTGCTGAATATCATTATGCTGTATGGATGTATCACGATTTACTTTTCACTCATCTCTTGAAGGACGTTTGACTTGTTATTAGTTTTGGGCTATTACAAATAAAGCTAGGAACATTTATGTACCAGTCTTGTATTTGCATATGCTTTTATTTCTCCTTTGTAAATACCTATGAGTAGAATGGCTGGATCGCATGGTAGGTGTATGTTTAATTTTTTTAAGAAACTGCAAAAATTGGTTTCTGAAGTTATTGTATGACCCACAAACACTGTACGAGTGTTCCAGTTTCTCTATATCCTTGCCAGTATCTAGCATGATTGGACTTTTTAATTTTAGCTCTTCTAATGGGTGGTTTAAATTGTTCATTTCCTTAGTAATTAATGATGTACATTTTTCGTGCACTTCTTTGCCATCTGTAGATCTCCTTTCGTGAAGTGTTTATTCAAATTTTTGTAGGCTATTGACACATATTTCACTTTCCACTTCATAAAGTTTTAAATTTTATGATGACCATATATCTCTTTTATAATCAAAAAGACTAATTTAAGGTATCTCAACCCGGAATACAACAATAATTACAATTTGAACTTTAAACTTAGTAGTAGTATATTATGCTAGGGTGAAAGCAAATCCTAATTATATTCTCGAAAGATAAAATATTTGATTTCCAGTCTCAAGTTACTAGGAAAAGACCTCAAAACTATTTCGATATTTTATTTCCAGAGATTATTGCTTTCGAGAAATAATACAAATTTAGACTCAAATGAACCTGGTGCAAACTCCAGCTCTTCTGCTTACCAGCTGTGGGATCTGGAGCAAATTCTCAAAGCTTTAATTTTCTTTCTTTTTTAAAAGAAAATCTGACACATCATTTACCTTGTAGGTTCCTTTTGAGGATAAAATTTGATGTTATATTATATTTAACACAATGACTAGCATGTAACATGTGTTCCACAAATATTGGAACTTCTACGACAAGCAGTTTGAGTGTCTTGACAACCAATTGTTCCATGCTCAAAATTCAAGCTACGGCTAAATAAAGCATAGTCACAGTATTTTGTAAAGGAACTGTTGAAACTAGTGTCAAGACTGGCAACATCCTTTGTGATAACAGAGATCACCAGCCTTCTTCTTGCCCCCATATATTTTCAAAGAATCTGAAAGAAGAGCTCTGGTTTGCATTTTGTTTTGAAAGGGAGATGGGACAGAAAACAGGAAGCTTAGGTTAAAAATAAACTTTATTGAGCATCTTAGCACATGTTGACTTTCTTTGGAGAACCCTCAATATCCTCTGTTGCTCAAACCACCAAATGGTCTTGCAGTGCTCACGGTCCCCTGCAGGGTGGTGCAGAGCTAATCTTCTGCACGTTTCACATTGGGGTTACTGTCAAATTTGGGTTATTGGGGTTAGTGTCAGTCATAAATGCTGTGTATCGTGTAATGCAATGGAAAGAATCCTAGTAGCCACAGCCAAAGAGAAGCTTTTGGAAGGGAAATGTAGGGGCACCAGCTGAACTCATGGCTAGAGAAAGGAACTCAGAACTCAAGACTCCTGCATATCTGGTGGCCCTTGAATCTTAAAGGGCCCAAAATCTACAGCCTGCTTCATCCCCTCTAGTCCCATGGCCCTTTGCCCCCACCTCTATTGTAGCACCAATGACCCGGTATGGGGCTTACTTGTTCCATAAGCTGTGAGTTCTTAAAGGACTTAATGATTAAGTTCTTAAGGATTGTTGCTCGTGTATTTTTCCAATTTCGTGTATCTTCAGCATCTGGCGCAAAGCAGGGTCTCAATTAAATTCATAGATTGAAGTGTAATAGAGGAGCATAAAATGTTAGCTATCCACCAGCACAACTGCCTTGTAAGAAGAGTGGATTAGATTTGGATGAAAGATCCTTTTGTTCAGCTCAGCACCTGCAAGGGTCAGGAGCTGAGTCTGGAGGTTTGGGGCTTGCTCGAGTGAACTGAATAGCTGTGCATAACAGAGAGAAGAGCTTGGAGCTGGGTGTGGGATGAGGGGTAGGGTAAGAAGGCAAAGGGGAGGAAGGAAGAGAGGGAGAGGATCTGGTAAGATATTTAGAGCAAAACAGCCAATAAATAATACATCTTCCAGGCCTGGTAGCTAAAGGCTTTTGTTTTGTTTTCATGGGGTTGTTTTAACAGTCACATGGAAGTTTTTTGAGTTTCAACAGTGTAAACCTCTCCTTGCCCTTCGATATCTCTGACAGAGTCTACGCGTTCAGAGTGCTTCGTAGTGTGGGTTTTCTGTAGAAACCTAGGAAGAGGCTAGGCTTGGTCAAAGACGGAAAGGTGAGACCATATCCTGAACGAACTAGTTCGGTGCAGGCAGGAGTTGGAGGCAGAATAAGCCATAAGAAAGTAAGAAACTTAAGAAAGTAAGCAGAAATCATGGGTAAGGCTTTTTAACTTCCCTTAGGACACGAATTTGGGAGTTTCTAGCTCTTTTTATCTTGTGGTGCAGAGAGATTGCAGCTGACATCTTGGATGGAAAAGGAAGGAGAGGAAGAGAAGGAAGAAAGAACCAGAATAAGGAGAAGATGGCCTTTCCGCCCCAGGCTTTCTGCTTTTCCCTATTTGAGTATGAATCCTGTATGTATGAAAAGATAGCTTTTAAAAGATTAATGTAGGACAGCAAAAGAGTTCATGAAGGGAGCGAACAGCACAAGAGTTTAGGGACAAGAGTCAGAAGTTTTCATGGAAGAGGTAAGCCTGGAACTAGCCTTGAAGAATGGATCTAATGCTTAAAAGAAGTTTATGTATATGTAATTATATAGTTTGATATATATATGTAAATTATGCATACATGTAAATTATTTGTCTATTTTCTGTTCTTATTGGGGAGGGTGAGTTGGATGATGTGCTTTGGCTCTGAAATCAAACAGACCAGGCTGTAAATCCTGGCTATCAGCTGTGTGACTTTGGGTAAGTTACTTAAGTTCTCTGAGCCTCAGTTTCTTTATTTGTAAGCTGGAGATAATAAAAGGACTTACCTCATAGGGTTGCCGGGAGAGTTAAATAAAATAATCTATGAAAAGTGCTTAGCATAGGACCTGATAAATACTGAGTAATACTCAATAACTGGTATCTATTCTCAAGAAAGTTTATTGAACATGGTTTGGAAAATATGAAGAAAAGCAGAACTAAAAACCATCAATAGTTTCGCTACCCAAAGAAGAAAACCACAGTTAACATTTTGGAGTATACCTTTCCAGTTTTCAGTCAATGCCTAGTTTAGTTCACCTTTTTTTCTTTTTGTATTGCCAGTCATTCTGAATATAAAACTTAAATCTTAATTTTTTTATCTAGTTAACATAGGATTTTTCCCCATCTTAGTATAATCCTTCAAAACGTTTTCAATGACTAGGATAAATTAAACTGAATTCATGTATGTAATTTACTTAATCATCCTCCTATTGTTAGACATTTGTGTGGATTCCAGGGTTTTTTTCCTATTTTAAATAACTCAGTACTAAACAAGTCTGTGCATAAACCTCTTCTTTTATTTGGTGTTGTTTCTTTAGAAACCATTCCCAGAAATGAAATCACTGATGTGGAAGGTATCGACGGTTTTAACGCTCTTACTTGTTGTCAAAAGAATTCTAAGGGCATCTGGAAGAGGGGCTCCTATGTCCACACTCTTCCCTTACATCCCTCTTTTTTTGCCTCTTTTCCAAGAAGAGGAGGAAGAAGAGAAATATGAGTAACCAGAGGCCCAGGTACTCGGCGGGTCATCTTGGCCAGTGGGCAGAGTCCCTGGGCAGAAAGAAGTCTGGAGATGGGTACAGTTTCTCTTTTTTCCTGTCAGTCTGTTGAATGCAGTGTGGAGAGAAAGCTGACCCAGAGCATGAACTCTTGGAAGATGCCGAGACATTCCCTTGGCTTCCTTTTCTCCCATGTGGCAAGTAGGCCTGGGACCCTCCCTCGCCCCTGCCAGGGCTCCTTGCTAGGTTTGGAGGCAAATGCACTTTCTCTTGAGATCTTTCTGTGGCTCCACCTCATCGAGCACTGATGGATATGCATGCACACATTTCCTTGCAAACTGTCTGACCCAATATGCAGGTCGGAGGAGAAGGCTGCCCTCTGTGTCTAGCGGGCAACCCCGGAGAACAGTTTCATGCATCCTGTTCTGCTTTAAGGTGCAGTCTAAAGCTCGGCTAGAAATAAAGTCCCCCCTTGGAGTTTGCCTTCCTTGGGGTCTGCCCGTGGAGGTTTCATTTGTAAACCAGAGATAATAAAAGTCTCAGGTAGGATATAAGTGCTCTCAGCATCTCTGGCTGCATTGTCCAAAATTCTTTAGATAGCTAGTGACGGAAATCCAGCCCAGGGACTTTAAGGAAAGTGGTGCGCTGGTAAATGCTTTACCCCAGGAGAAACAAAAGCCCTGATGTGCGGTGTTTACAAAAATTTCCTTGGGCTAGAAACTCCCCTATGGCCACAGAGTCAGGACTTCAACCAAGGCTAATTTCAAGCTCCAACTGTTTAACAACCGGTTCCTAAAGTTCTTGAAAATTTAACAATAGGCTCCTGCAAGCCAGAAGGAGTCTGCTCTGGTGTTCACTAAAGGAAAGGGATGAGTGACTCAGGTCATCAATGTATGGGAAGAGTAGGGACACAGAAAATGACCTCAGGAATGATGGGAAGCAGGGAATCTAGTGCCAACAGGATTCTCTTGGCAAACCAAGCTTTTTTTTTTTTTTTTCTATCTCCAGATTTCAAGAGATATGGCTGATGGCATTTTCCAGAATCACATTCTTGCTGATTCATAACCAAAGAAAAAGGAGGGCTTTGCCTCCACCCAGCTCTGGTTTGGAAATCCCAGTGCAGGCTAAATCAGCCTTTACTCGTGTACTTTCCCCTTGGATCAGAGTGGATGCACTGCCTGAGGGTTAGGGGGTCTGCCAGAAGTGGGGAGGGGGAGTTGCTGGTGAGACAAACCCAATAATTCCCATTACAGTAACCATCTCAATACTATCAGGACCTGGTTCCCATTTCTGCTAGTCTCCAAACTGGCTGAGTCTATGACAGCACGAAGGAGCTGTTTTATCCTATCTACTTGGCATTATATATTATATAAATATTTGTAATCTCAACTGATTTCATAGACAAAATAACTCATTGGTATTTAAAATATTTCTATTTTGTATATCACAAGTGAGGTTAGCAATATGTTTCTATGAGTTAAATCACCATATTTTCTCATTTGTGAGTTATTTTCATGTCTTTTGATTCTATATCTCCTGGAGTTTCAAGGCTTTTAAAAATATCACTTTGTTTAACAAACATTAACTAATCTGCTATTATAGGCCTAAGCATCTATTGGCACAGAAAATATAATAGCAAACAAGATAGAGTTCCAGTTTTCAGAGCATTTACCCTTATCCATATGGCCTTTTAAGATATTAATACACTAATATTTGCTTCTCATATTTATAACAGACATTTTTTCTATATTCTTTTCTTATTCAAAATAGTAACTTTACATTTTCATGTAGTTAAATCTGATATACTTTCCCTTTTTAATAAAAACTTTTTCTTCCATGCTTTTTCCCCTTTCATTTAAAAAATTTATTTCCTATTTGCCTAGGCTTGAAACTTTTGTATCCAATGGTTTAATTCCTTTGTAATTTGTCATAGTACGTGGGTGAGCGGAGCATCTAAACTGGTCATTTTTTCCAAATATTTAACATTTACCGAAGTCTTCCCTTCTCCGCTGATTTATAAAGATGACCGAGAGAATTTTGATTGATGGAGAGGTGAGGTAGGAGGTTGTTGAAGGGCAACTGGAATTGCTCAGTTTAGGGAAATGGTATGGGAAATGATGAGAAAGAGGGGAAATACAAGGCACTAATGGGAGGTGGAGTCTGTCTAGGATAAAGGGTCCATGTATTGTAGTGATTCTTAACCAGGGATGAGCATATCTGTTGACTGGGAGCTTTAAAGAAGTACCCACGGCTGCATCCTGCCATTAGTAGGTTTGATATGGTGCCAGTGATCATCTTTTTGTTAAAAGTTCCCTGGGCACTGCAGATGTAGGAAAGTGTAGGGAACAAAGCTAGTCAGATAAGTAGGGAGCAGACTGAGAGAGGTGTCAATGCCAAGATGAATTTAGTTGTGGGTCCAGGAAGCCTCTAAGGGCAGAGTAGAAAGAACATGGTCTTTGGACTCAGGCCGATGTAGGTTTCAGTTCCATTTTGCCACTTGGCAGGCTGTGGTACTGGAGCAGATCACTGGTCCTCTCTCGGTCTTATTTTTCTATCTTAAACAGACTTAATACTATTTACCTAATAGAGCTGTGATGATTCAACAGGAAATCAAGGATAAAATGCCTGGCTCAGCACCTGACACGTTAATTAATTCTCCTTTCTTCCTCTTGAATGAGCCTTTGGCTCATGCCAGGCCTGCCTCATGGCCGCCTTTGGGATGAACTAATGCAAGACATTTCTACAGCAAACACGCAAACATGTCAGGATGAGAAACAGGAAGAGGTCTACATTATCCTTCAAGCCCAGAAGTTTCAGACACCTTCAAAGAGGCTGTACCTTTTTCGAAAGGAATCCTTTTTCCTTAGAGAAATGGAGAGAAGCTTTGAACTTCACAAAGCCCTGGACTTCATACGCTTGGCAAAGGCAAAATCTGGCTTCACTACAGGCTGCCTCGGCTCAGTAGCAAAGATAATCCCAGCCCCTGGGCAGCTTAGCCTGTAAACCAAGGACAGCTGTTGTGAAAATAACACAGGCGGAGTCATTTAAAAAAAAATCCTCATGTAAATCTGTTTACAGAGCAAAGAAACTCCTTTCTCAGGATGGAAAATGCCATTACTTCTCAGAAGATGCACTTACCTTAATTTCACATCATTGGTATTCATTCAGTGAACTCACACAAATATTTATTGATATCAGTTCTGTTCGGCAACTACTTTGAAACTGGCCTCTCTCTGCATAGTAAGTACTCATTTAAAATAGTTTTCCATGCTGCCCTATATTAAAAGTTGGCGCCAAAATTTATTTTAGGATTGGGTGCTAATTATTATTCCTTGGAGGGCACCCATCCAAGAAGCAGTGAGGTGGAAAGGGAAAGGGGTTTAGAATCAGACACATGTGGTCTTAAACTCTGAGTCTTGATAGGGATGAGCTGTGTGACTTTAGGCCAATTGCTAAGTCTCTGGGCCCCAGCCTTATTTTTCCGTAAAGTGAGAATGTCTTTCTTACTCCAAAGCCAGTGCTCTCTTCCTGGAAGAACAGCATTTGGTTGGGTAGAGGAGAGAGCTCATTCATTCTGGAAGACAGAACTTGCCTGGTACTAGAGAGGAAAGAGAGAGAGGCCGGCCTGCCCTTGGGGGTGGGTATGTTTGGAAACAATGAGAGAGAACACCGGGACAGTCAAAGAAGGGCCCTTCTGCTTTGTACACTGTTCACAGCCCCAAAGCCCACGCTTTAGGACGGGTGTCTTGGAAGCCCCTGGATGAGGGATGGATGGGCTTGAGCTGCAAGGGGGATGAATGCATGTAGAGTCACGTGGCAACTGGATCAAAAGCTTCCTGAGTGGTTCTTGCCTGCTTTGCCTTCGTTAGACATCAGAGAAATAGATCAAGGGAGGGATGGTATTTCTTTCACTTGAAGAAAGAATGAGGGGACCTAGGTTTATCGGAACAAGAGGGGCTTAAATTAGATGGCAATAACATGACCTCCTCACTCTGAGAAAAGTACGAGAATCCTGTGTCGTTAAGGCGCCTCCTTTCTAAGAGACTTTAAATCTCCGGGTTGGCAGAGGCTCTTATTGGATCATTAGTTACTTCAGTCTCTTCTACATACTAGATAAGTTTCCTGAATTACTGTGATGCTCATTGTGTTTGAAAGTTTCCTGGTGAGTTATTAAATTTCCTCGCTCTCATCCACCCCCTTCCGAGCAGAAACCTTTTCAGAGGATAATCTGAGTTGTAAAGAGCAGGCTCTTAGTTCTGGCGCTGGGTCTCTAAAGCCCATGAAGATGCTGGGCCAAAGTCTACGGCCATGCCACCCTGAACAAGCCCGATCTCATCTGATCTCGGAAACTAAGCAGGGTCAGGCCTGGATAGTACTTGGATGGGAGACCACCTAGGAAGACCAGGTGCTGTAGGTGTCAAAAAATTAAAAAAAAAAAAAATAAGCGACTGTAAGCTGACAATGTCCTTGCAATCTGTGAGGTCAACCAAGGGTTGCCTCGCCTAAAAAATAAAATTAAATAAATAAATAGATAGATAGATAGACAAACAAACAAACAAACAAATAAATAGATAGATAAAAAAATGCTGGGCCCAGAGCCCAGGCACCTGCCATTCCTCTAAGGCCCAGAACTGATCCGAAGTCACAGAATTTGAACTGCTGGACTCACCCTCTTTATCGTTTTGAAAACTGAGAAATTCCACCAAAGTGACATAATATGACATTTATATACAATTCTGGTATCACTTAAAGACCTAAGGATTTTCAGAACAAAGGCCAAAGTAAGGAATCAGTAAGTCTCCATTGCAGCTAAACTTTGAGGGATGACCAGGTGTTAATGGTTAGGGGCACCAGTCCACATAGGACAGTGAATTTAATTCACCAAGCTGCTACTGAGCTCTTACTAGGTGCCAGGTCTTGGTTTGGGTACTGGGTGGCGGTGGTGGGAGAGATCTAGAGATAACAGTGATAATAACGATGATGATAAAAACAGCAGCATGTACTGGGAATTGACTATGTGCCAGGCATTGTATTGATTTAATCATTTATTCAATAAATAGTGGGGGCTTCATAAATACTTGGCTGAATTGCTCACTCATCCCAGCTACAGTGGCCTTCTCTCTGCTCCTCAGATGCACCCGGGGCCTTTACATCCTCCCTTTTCTCTACCTGGAAGATGCTTCTTCCAGATATTTGACTGGCTGGCTCCCTCATTTCCTTCAGGTCTTTCTGCAAATGCCACTTTCTTCGTGAGGTCTCCTTGATCACTTAATCTAAAATTGCAACCTTCCTTCCCATCCCACAGCTTTGCTGTTTCCCTTGCCCCACTTTACTTTTCCCCCTTAGCTCATCTAGCACACTGTATTAACTAATGTGCTATTGCCTGGTCTCCCTTGCTGGTGTGAGAGCTCCATAAGGGTAGGGATTTTGGACTCTTTGTTCACTGTTCTAGTCCCCTTGCCTAGGTCAGATGATCAATTTTGTTCAATGCATGGATAGAAGGAAATATTTTCTCAGTGTCAATTATCCACCCAATAATAAGCACTGAGGATAGTGCAGTGAACAAGGCAGACAGGTTTTTGCCCTCCAGAGGTCTATGGCCTTGTGGGGATAAGATATTAAACTAATTACATAATAATCTCCATCCTGTTGAAACAGAGCTTGCAGGGTGCTTTATTGATATTATTTCACTGAAATCTCACAACAACCCTGGGGCATCGGTACTATAAACCATAGTTTAAGTTTATAAATACTATTTTAGTTTTTTCTATAGCTGAAAATATCCAGATAGGCTCTGAATTATAGAGAGGCTGTGTTTATTTAGTTGACACATATTAATAATAATTATGGATATATAACTTTCAGTTCTAATGGTCTTTTTCATATTCATTACTTTCTATGAACCTTACAAAGTATTCATGCTACTCTATAAATGCGAAGACTGAGGTCTAGAGAATTTAGGTAACTTTCCAGAACCACATAACCTAGTTAGTTTTCCAGAAAGGATCAAACCCAGTCTGTATCCTTACCATTCTTCCTCATTCTGAGGAACCAAAATGATGGAGGGACCAACGAGTAGGTGGGTAGGGGGACAGGTGCTCAGAAACCGGATTTTCTTAGAGAAAGAGGAGGTTAGGACTTTCAGGTTGGACAGCTGAGGTGAAGAGCTTGAATAAAGAACAAAGGCTCGCAAGTGGCTGTAGGGCAGGGAGAGGTAGGTTGAACAGAATCCTAGGTGGGAGAGGAGGCATAGTTCCCACACCCTCTTCCCACACACACTCCTCTCATTGTGGTTTGATTCTAACAAGGAGATATAAGAGATTCTTGAACAAAGCTGGGACAGGATGAAAATGATCTCTGGGGAGTAGGGTTTTAAAGCAACTTCTCCATCCCAATCGCTTAGGAACCCATCATATCCACACACCTTTTTGGTTAAATTAGCAACATACATTTATAAATGCTACCTGAACCTATCATAACACATTGCATTTTGATATAATGCCTACTTCTACTAAACTTTCAAAACTTTGATATTTTCCCAATGCCCCACCCCTTGAAGAGTGTGCCCTGACAGTGTGGGATGCTGAGAATCAGAAGCCTAGCACTGTAAGTTATGTACAGCCATATCTAACCAATTATCCATCCATCAGTGTGTTGATTGCTTCCTACAATCCAGGCAAACTGCCTGGCACTGGGGATAAGAAAAGGAGCAGGTTTCAGTCTCTGCCCTGAAAGCTCTCGTGACAGTTAAGTAAATAGGTAATTACAATACCTCATAGTAAGTGTATGACCCATCTGGGAGCTGGGGGGAGCACTCAGCCAGGATGAAGGTGGGTGCAGGAAAAGGGTCAAAGAAGCTGAGTTCCTCAGAGAATATGGCAAATTAGAGCGCCTGTAAGAAAGCTTAATCTGGTTATAGAGTAGGAAGGAATTTGAAGGAAAAATGAGGCTAGAGAGATAAGCAGGGGCCAGGTTATGAAGGGTTTTTAAATTTTATGTGATGTGGTTCTATAGTGTAGTGGTTAGCACATCTGCTTTCCACACAGAAGGTCTTGGGTTCATGCCTAGGTTCATCCGACCTAGGGAAAGGGACTAGAACTAGACCTGTGGCTCCACGGTCTATGGCCATGCCATCCTGAACAAGCCTGATGTCTGATCTTGGCTGCTAAGCAGGGTTGGGCCTGGTTGGTACTTGGATGAGAGACCACCTAGAAAGACCAGGTGCTGTAGGCATAAATAATAATAATAAAAAAGGGAAGAAATTTTATGCTAATGCAGTGGTTCTCATTATCTATGTCTATATCTATCTACAACCATATCTATCTATTGATCAATCGATCGATCTACATCACCCCTAATGGGTAAAACATATGTCCATCAGCAGCATGGTGAGAGGGAGCAGTTGTAGAGTTGAATTAACTAGTGTCAGGTTGCGATATAGCCATGCCCAACCTCCCCAGTTTGAGATTCATGATGTTTATTAAGAGTCTTGATTTTATCAGAAGGCAGACTGGCCTTAGATAAGCAACTTCAGCACTTTAAGCTTTGTCTTCTCATTTGTCTGTACATTCGTGTGCTAGCTGAGAGTGTGAGTTCTAGGTTCAACTGCCTGGACTCCAGCCTGACTCCTCCCATTCTCAAGTCGTCCACCCTCATTGGTAAACTGGATCAGTACTACTGTGGTGCCTACATCAAAGGCTCGCTGACGATGGGAGGTGGTAATCCATGTTAAGCTCCTGGCATAGTGCCTGGCACACAGTAAGCGATCAGTAAATGTCAACTTACTGTGATATTATAGCTCCCCTGTAGCTTAACAGTGTTAGCAATTTTCCTTTGTCATCCCCATCCCCATCATCATTGCCATCATCATCACCATCAGTCCCATCATCATGATTTTGAAGTTCTAGGAGGTCATTCCTCTCTGGGCTCCTCCGCTCCACTCTCCTTCGTTGTGGTTGTCTTACGAAAGAGAAGGCTCTACGTAGAGTAGAGAGATTTTAATAATGTGAAATTCATAACATTTATTGAGCTTCTTTGTGC
>NW_011888797.1:5690509-5695483 GCF_000151845.1 Pteropus vampyrus | reverse complement strand
ATATAGCCATGCCCAACCTCCCCAGTTTGAGATTCATGATGTTTATTAAGAGTCTTGATTTTATCAGAAGGCAGACTGGCCTTAGATAAGCAACTTCAGCACTTTAAGCTTTGTCTTCTCATTTGTCTGTACATTCGTGTGCTAGCTGAGAGTGTGAGTTCTAGGTTCAACTGCCTGGACTCCAGCCTGACTCCTCCCATTCTCAAGTTGTCCACCCTCATTGGTAAACTGGATCAGTACTACTGTGGTGCCTACATCAAAGGCTCGCTGATGATGGGAGGTGGTAATCCATGTTAAGCTCCTGGCATAGTGCCTGGCACACAGTAAGCGATCAGTAAATGTCAACTTACTGTGATATTATAGCTCCCCTGTAGCTTAACAGTGTTAGCAATTTTCCTTTGTCATCCCCATCCCCATCATCATTGCCATCATCATCACCATCAGTCCCATCATCATGATTTTGAAGTTCTAGGAGGTCATTCCTCTCTGGGCTCCTCCGCTCCACTCTCCTTCGTTGTGGTTGTCTTACGAAAGAGAAGGCTCTACGTAGAGTAGAGAGATTTTAATAATGTGAAATTCATAACATTTATTGAGCTTCTTTGTGCTGGACGTTGTTCTAGGTACCAGGGGATACAAGCGTGAGCTAAATAAATTCCCCACTCATGCAACTTATAGTCTAATGAGAAGAGGCAGGCAATAATAAATAAGCAAATGTGTAGTTATGTCAGAGAAAAATGAATATTATAGAGAAAAATAAAGCAGGGAAAGAGGATACTGTCTTGGGTTGGGCAGTTCTTATTTATAGAAGATGGTCAAGGAAGAGCACGCTTAGAGGTGACATTTGAATTGAGTGAGTGCAGGACACTTCAATGTGGATACCTGGGGGTAAAGGTCATCAGGCACAGAGAACAAAATTACAAAAGGTCCAAGGTAGAAACATACTTGGCATATTGAGGAGAATAAGGAGGTCTCTGTGGCTGGATGACAGTGATCAGGGGGTGAGTAAGAGGGGATGAGATCAGAGAGGTTGGTAAGGAGTTAGAACAGGGGGGCTGTGGAGGTCATAATAAAAACTTTGCCTGTTATTCTCACTGACTTGGAAAGTCATTGGAGGGTTTCAGAAAAAGATATGACATGATCTGACACATTTCCAGGGATTGCTCTGGCTAGCGTGTTGAAAACGGACCACAAGGCAGTGAGTGCTTAAGCAGGGAGCCAGTATGATGTTATTTCAATAACGCAAGTGCAATGTGGTGGTGACTTGGATCAGTGGGGTAGTGGTGCAGGTCACAAGAAGAGGGAGACGCTGGATACATTATGAAGGTAAAGACAAGAAGAGTTGCTAATGTATTGCACTGGGTATGGTGGGTGGTGAGAGAAGGAGAGGAGTGAAGGTTAATTCCTGAGCAACTAAACGGATGTTATCGGCATGTGCTGGGATGAGGAAGACTATGTGTGATCAGATGTGACGGAGAAGATCGATCTAACCTTCACATTGCCTCTAGAAGGTAGGACTATAGTTATCTTCCATAAAAACTGGAACTCAGTGAGGTGAAGCCCGTGGTCTAGAAGCTACATATGGTGCTAGGAGCTCTAAGTAATGATTCCTCTACTGCATGGAGCTATAGGATTTGGAGCTGGGGAACTCCTGGGAGGTTGAACCGCTGAGGTTGGGAGGCGGGGTCCTAGCTCTCCAGAGCCAAACTATAAAGGAAGCACCCATCTCTAACACACACCCTGTTTGCAGTGCGTTCAGGCTCATGCCTTGGCCCCTGGGGGTCTTGTCGACCTGGAACAGAAAAGAGGCAATCAGCTGTACTAGGGGCTTCCTAATTAGGCATTCTAATGGAAATGCAGAAAACCAAGAAGGCTGCAGGCTTCAGAGTTCTACCTTGTAATTTATGATCCATGTAGTCCACTGGTGTTCAGAAGCGGCTTTGCACATGGGGGAGGTGGGAAGGAAAGATGTCTTCAGCTCCTCCTCTCTACGCACAGTTCTGACCATCCAACACACTCTAGAGAGAACGGACAGGAAAAGAGACAAGATAAATCAGTAGGAAAAGAAGGGAAATGTCCTCTAACTACAGGCTGTGCTGACTCAGAAAATGGGGTAGAAGAATGGAAACCTCCATAAAGACCTACTGGTGCCTTCCTGCTCTAGAAGATGCACTTTCATGACTTACCAACCTCCTCTGCCAAACACCACAGTGGAACCAGGCTTCAGAGGAAAACACTGCCTGCTTTTTCAAAGTTAAACACATCAGAGCCTGTGGTCTATAAGCCACATATGGTGCTGGGAGCTCCAAAAAATAATGATGAAAGAAAATCGTTGAAATCTAGACATAGAAGGTCTGTGTGGCTATACTTTCACTCAGTTGACTCTGCAAATTGTGTTAGCTACCCGTTATTCACTGAACGCTGCTACATGCCCAGTATCATGATGTCCCTCATTAAATCCTCGCAACAACCTGGTGAAGAAGTTCTTATTACTCTCATCTCACAGAGGAAGACACTGGTTCTGAGGAGTCACACTCCCCAGTCAGTCATGGAGCTGAATTTGAAGCCAAGTCAGCCTATTCCAGGCCCTCTGTCTTAACCAACATACTTCACTACCTCCCAGAGGAAAAGGAGGAGGGAGAAATACTGAAAATAGTAACGGTCCCCTCCCCATTCCCTCTATTCTCCCAGTGCTCAGAAGCCTACAGTCTAAATCGACTTAAACATTTTTAATATTTATTTCTGATAACAATCAGATGACTATTTTCTCTAAGGAATAGGTTAGTAATAAGAAAGGTCTTCAGAGAGGTGACCTTGAAAGGAGGTTAAGTACATTTTTTAAGGCCATAGTTAGTTCGATGGAAGAACTAAGGCTAAAAATACAGAGCACCTGCCTCCCAGGCCAGAGACTGGCTAGGCCCCCAAAGGCGCTTTGCAAGTTACCACTGCTTCTGCCCTAACACAGATGACTGATTGAGGATAGTTTTTTTTTTTTTTTTTTGTGCACTGGAGCTTTTAAACACAATCTGAACTTAGCTGAAGTTTTTAAACAAGGTTTTTCTAGCACCTTCTGATGAGTTACTGTTCTTTTTTTCCCTCTGCCATCTCCTCTCCCCATACCCTCCCTCCCCTGGGTCAGAGTTGTGTGCCCTGTTGAACTAGGAGGTTCCTACTACAGCTCCTGGTATTTAGCTGCAGTGGGGACATTCCTGCCTCTGTGTGGGGCAAATAATTATATTTCTAGAACTTGCTGTAATTTACTCTGGCCTCCTACACTAATAGTGACTGGCTGGTTGGCTTCTACACACCTCTGCAATCTGGACCCACTTCGGCAAGCTCATCTCTTTTTTTCCCATACTGAAACATACACCCTTCATGTCAGACAGGTGTCCTGGGTGCACCCCATTTCCGCCACAGAAATATCCTCCCTGCTCTCCTCCTATGCAAATCCAGTCTTCGAGGCTTTGCTCAATAATTTTTTGCCCCAGACTTCCCCATGTACAGCCCAGTGGTTTGCTTTCCAAGTTCCCTTTACAGTTATATTTTCAACCACATAATTTAGCCTTCAAAATGTTTCTGCATATTTCTCCAAATGTACCGCAGCCCCTTGAGGGCAGGCACGCATGTGTTCATTCACTAGAGATTTTTAGAAGCACCTTATACGGTGAGATACAGATAGATATAAGTAATGGTTGCTTCTTGTCCTCAAGGATGGGAGACTCTAATAATTTGCAGACATCTATCTGGCACACAGTAGGCCATAAACAAAGGTTCTCTATATTAAGTGTGTGTGTGTGTGTGTGTATGTGTGTGTGTGTAGTGATTCTCATTGTAATCATTTGCTGTCTCTAAGTCCCATGAAAGGTATCAGGTGGTGTTATAGGGAAGGCATCATGAAAGAGGTGACATTTGAGCTAGGCCTTAAGGGCAGGGGATGTTTTTTAAAAAGAGAATTGGGAGAACAGGCAGAAGAAAGTGTTCCTACAGTGCATCGTCAGACACACATTGCCAGACACCAGGTTCAGGGGGAAAGCAGTGGAGTGAATTGGGCCCCTGCCCCAGTACCAACTAGCCTTAGTGAGAGTGGGCAAGTTGCTTAATTTCCTCGGGGCCCCCATTTCCTTCCCACTCTGAAGTGATTAAGGGGCACAGGCTCTGGAAGAAGCAGAAGGAAGTTCAAGTCATAGCTGTGTTTGACCTTGAGCCAATCATTTGGGGCGGAGGCTCAGCCTCAGTTTCCTTCCTATATAATAGGTAAAATAATTCCTACCTTACAAGGTTTTTGTGAGGTTTTAAGAACACAGGTAAGCACAGTCGTGGCATTATTATAATTTTCTCCTACCAAAGTAGAGGCGACAATCCTATCCGTTTCCGAGTCAGTGCGCAGCCGCTGGTTTCCCAGCACACAGCACAGAGCCTGTCCCTAGAAGGGGCTGTGGACAGACTGTGGGACCCACAAAGACAGAACGGAGTCGAAAGGGCTTCAGAAAAAAAGTAAACAGCGTCGACAGTGGAGTGACTGGGCTAAGTGGGGCTCTCAGTAAACGTGTTTCCATGAGCAGACTTGACGCAGTCCAAGAACCTTTGCTAACTGTCCCAAACATGCCTCTGGGGTTGACTGGATTTTACACAGCCCTTTCGGCCTCCGACTTCAAACCCAAGCAAAGAGCCGAGGCCCAGCCCCGTGGCGGTCTTGGAAGGTTGGTCGGGGAGGCGGGGATTCCCCAACTCCCAGCTAGAAGAAATCTGGGATGTGTTCCCGCCCCCTTACTCCACTCCCAGGGGCCGGGCTCCGGGGGTGCTCCCTCTTCATTTCCTATCTCCGCACAAGTCAAGAAAGGAGTGGGGCTCGCACTTGGTCCACTGCACCGGGTCGTCTGCTCTCTTCCCTCCCACCGGCCTGGCCACCCCCACCTCGGCCGCCTATCCCCGGGGCCCCCGTGGCCCCTGCTCAGTCGCCAGTCTCGGCCCGGGTCG
>NW_011888797.1:5687193-5689927 GCF_000151845.1 Pteropus vampyrus | reverse complement strand
GCAGCACCCGCCACAGCACCCGCAGAACCAGGCGCACGGCAAGGGCGGCTACCGCGGCGGCAAGTCCGCCGCCGCCGCCGCCGCCGCCTCGTCCTCGGCGTCCTGCTCGCGCAGGCTCGGCCGGGCGCTCAACTTTCTCTTCTACCTCGCCCTGGTGGCGGCGGCCGCCTTCTCGGGCTGGTGTGTCCACCACGTCCTGGAGGAGGTCCAGCAGGTCCGGCGCAGCCACCAGGACTTCTCTCGGCAGCGGGAGGAGCTGGGTCAGGGTTTGCAGGGCGTGGAGCAGAAGGTGGGTACCCCTGGCCCCCCTCACCCCGCATCCACCCGGCGGCGGCTCCCGCACCCCCAGCCCGGCCGCCTCGTGCCCCTTCGTGCCCTCCGGGTCGGGCCCCTCGTCTAGCCCAGACCCTCCACGGCCAGTTCCCCGGACGCCCCTACCCGGCCCCCTAGTTGGGAGGCGGTCCCCGGACCCTCTTTGTTAATGGCCGCGGAGGAATCGGCCCCGAGGGATGGATGGACCGCCGCGAGGGTGGGCCAAGGGCCTGTCACAGGACATTAGCGGTGACCTGTAAGGAAGCCGGCAGGCTCTGGGGAGCCCATTCTTCTTGGATTAGGAACCGCTGAATGGACAGAGTTGTGTGAAAGGAGGTTGGAAGGAAAGCCAGCGCATCCCTGGAAGCCTCTGGCAAGGCCGCACGCACCTCTGCTGTCCCAGTGGGAGACATCTGAGCCAGTTTTTAATAGACCCGCGGCCGGGGAAGGAAAAACTAGTAGTCTTATTCATTTGCGAAATTCAAATGAAATATTACATATCCCTAGGCCCCCTTATCTCTTGGACCAGTGTACCCCTGCGGGCCTTTGAATCTGCACTCTTCAGCTTTAGAGGACAGGCCCCCCAATACTAGGTCATATTGGCGAATAAGACCACTAGGCACATTTATGTGCTGTTTAGAGAGTTTACTTATTATTTAATTCTCATAGCAACCCTGGGAGGGAGGTGGGACTGGCAATTTTGACTCCATCTTCCAGTCCAGAAAATCGAGAGTTAGATTAAGTGAATTGATAAAGACCCCAACTGGCGAGTGGCGGACTGTATGAGAATGTCTAGGCCCCTGGCCAGTTTGTGGTCCACAGGGTCCTATTTCAGGTGTGGACGAACCCAAGTTTCAACACAGTTGCTTAGCTTCCACCTTTCTGCATTTTTTTTTTTCCACACCAAGTGGAGCTCCCTCAAATCTTATTCCTCCTCCTTCGTCCTCCACTAATGTCATTGCTCAATGAAAGTTCGTTGCCTGATTGAAACAAAAAATCCCGCCACCACTTAGGAGCCCGGAACTGCTGCCTCCTTTCCCAGCATGCTGCCCGTACTGCCAAGTTTCTCTGGAGTGTGTGGGACTAGGAATTTCCTCTTAAGACTGGTGGAGCAACTGGAATGAGTCAGCCTGCTCAGTGTGGCAGGCCATGGGAGGTGACTTTTGTAAGAGAATTAAGTAGGCAGTGCTGCTTTGCCTATCTTGAATGTTAAATCATCCTTAAAAAAATAGACATACTGCTGGAGTGTAATCACTAGGTTCCCATTTTCCTCCCAATCATCCACCCACTTACTGATCAATCATAATATTTATCGAACTCTGATAGTCATACGGCTCTGCGTAGGCCTTGTGGAGGGTATGAAGGTGGAAAAGACACAAATTGTATTTGTGAAGCTGCACAGAAGTAGGTTTCGTCGGGGGATACTGGGGAACTGTCCAGAAGAGGGGGGTGTGGTGTTGGCCTAGGTTTGTATCCTGGTGGCCGGGGTAGAGCCAGTTGAGATCTAGTTGAGATGGATAACTGTTGAGAGAAGGAATGAAGAACACGCAGGCAGGGGACCATCTTGAGCATGTTTAAGGGACGGCAAGTGGCTACCCAGCCTGTGATAGAGTAGCATTCTGGAAGTTGTGAGAGGGGCCATTGAGATTGAGGCCCAAATGGGGGCGGTCCTGAATCCAGGTTGAAGAAATTGGGCTTTATTCTCTTTGCTTCCTCCCTGTCCCTCTTATTTCCTCCTTTCTGGCCCCCCACTCCTCCATCACAGCTATGCACAGAGTACGTTCCTCTTTGGGGCTCAGTTTTCTCTACACAGAGGGGAGGGCCCCGTTTAGATTTTTGAGAATCCACCTAGCTGTAAACTATTGAAATAATGAGCACTATTTCATTAGTGACCTTTTAATTTACTAGTGTAATCAAGCTATTATTCAATGCCTCATATTTATTGTGCATTCATCTCTTTTACAGCAACCCCAAGAGCTAAGTGCAGTTGACCCTTGAACAACACGGGTTTGAGTGTGAGTCCACTTATATGTAGGTTTTATTTCAGTAAATACATACAGTACTGTAAATGTATTTACCTTATGATTTTCTTAATAACAATTTCTTTTTTCTAGCTTACTTTACTGTGTAAATACAAGTATGTAATACATATAACATAGAAAACACGTGGTAATTGACCGTGTTGTCAGTAAGGCTTCCAGTCAACAGTAGGCTCTTAGTAGTTAAATTTTTGGGGAGTCAGAAGTTCAGTGGATTTTTGACTGTGTGGGGTCTGGTTCCTCTAACTTTGCACAGTTACACAATTAGTAGGTGGCAGAACTAGGATTTAAACCGCAGTTAACTCCTAGAACATTTCCAACCGCTCATCTGTTCATTTTGTTATCTTTCCCATGCCTTGTCTGGTATGTAGTAGGTGTTCAAT
>NW_011888797.1:5683239-5685363 GCF_000151845.1 Pteropus vampyrus | reverse complement strand
TTATTTGTGCTCACAGAGCTGGTTATTGACGGGGCTGGAACCAGAGTCCACATGTCTTGTAGTGTTTTTCCTTTGGCACTGGGCCAAGGATGGTCTAGGAATCTCCAGACTTCTGAGCTACTTAAGAAGAACGATTAAACAATGATGAAGATGATAGTTAGAATTTATTGATCATTCACTATGTGTTAGGCACAGTTTCAGCACTTTACATATATTAGCTCACTTAATCCTCAAAAGACAATTCTGAGAGTCAGGTACTATTTTTGTTCCCATCCTGCACCTAAGGAAACCAAGGCACAGTTAGGTTAAGTATCTTGCCCACAATCACACAGCTAGGAAATGTTCAAGCTAGGATATGAACATAGGCAGTTTCGTTTTAGAGCCCACGCTATATTATTTTTTAACTTTTTATCATGGAAATGTTGAAGTATAAACAAAAGAGATCAATATAGGGAATCCCAATTTCAATAATTATCAACTTTTTCTATTCTTGTTTCAACCCATCACCACCCATCCTGTTTTTTGGGTCTGGAGTCAGAGCAGTTTGACTCTGAAGCACTCTCCTCCACTACCCCGTTGGGTGCCAACCTGGTGTCTCGTGTTCTCCAGACACTCTCAGTATTGGAAAATGGCCCAGGACTTCTGAATGGCCATAGCATAGGCAGAGAGGCTGGCTTGTCCTTAGTTGGAAGATTCAGCAGGCACAAGTGGGTGCAGGGCTTCAGGAAATGTTATCAGTTCAGTTTTAGGCCCTCTGAAGGGCCCGTGTTGCCTGGCAGACCCAGTGGATAGTGAACTAAGAACTAATTTTAAAATTCATCTTGACTGACACATTAGTTCACCCAAAATATTTTAAGATTAATTTAGGTAAGAGTTCTTTTCTTTCCTCTCCTTGCTGCTTTTCACAAAACACAGTATATCAACTAAGTTAACAGTAATTCTTGATTATCTTCTAATACCCAGACCATAATCAGATTTTCCTGATTCTCTCAAAAATACGTCTCTTTTACAGTTGGTTTATTTGAATCAGGATCCATTTAAGTCCACACATTACATTTGATTGATAAATCACCTTAATTTCCTCTAATCTGTAATAGTTCCTGTCTTTCCTTTAAAATGCCATTTAATTGTTGAAGATCCTGGTTATTTGTCCTGTAGAATTTTCCACATAGTGGATCTGGCTGATCGCCTTCTCGTGCTGCTTCTCTCGTTTGTTTTCTGCGAATTGGTAATGAGAGAGACTTCATAGATTCAAATTAATCATTTCTTTCTTTTCTTTCTGCAAGAAAGTGTTCTAAGAGACACCAGGATGAAGCCTAGGTCATTAGTCATTATACTGTTAGCCTCTCAGTACATTAACCCAGATCCCTGGGGTAGTTCCCAGGACAGACCTTGTTTTGGGTAGAATTTATTTAGAATGAATGTGTAATGGCCAACAAGATCATAATGTATTCACAAAGCCAGAGAATCTAAGGGATCATATGGTCCCTTTTTGCAGGTGAGGACAGTGACTCGTTCAGGGCCATCTGAACGAATCCTTGTTTCTTGCCTCTCGGTCCAGTGTCTCTCATGTGCCTCAGCTTTTTACCTATGAAAACTTGTGAGACTCTTTCAATTGCAAAAGCTAGAAACTCAGCTCAAAGTGGCTTAAAGAGAGAGGGAGGAAGGGAGGGAGAGAGAACGCATTGGCTCAAACCAGAAAGTTGAAAAGCAGATCCCTTTAGGTATAGCTGTATCCAGGGATCAGATTGTGTATTCAGATTTTGATCGTGCTATGTCTCAGTTCTGCTTCCCTCTGTTCTGGCTTGATTCTTAGACTGGTGTTCACTCACTGGTCTGAGCAGCTCCGCACTTCCCTTACCCTGTAGCTAGCAATCCCAGAAGAAAGAGAGGTTTCCTTCCCCAGTAGATGTAACAGAAGTTCTGGAATTGACTTTTTGGCCTGCCTTAGGTCACATACCCATCTCTGGGCTAAGCACTCTGGCTCCAGGTTGGAGGGCAAGGTGGATGGAAGGTGCTGATTGGTCAGGCTTGGGTTACAAACCATCCCTGGAGCATTTGGAGGGGCCCTCAGGTTAGTCTCCCAGACCACATGGATCGTGGAAGGATGATTCTCCCAAGGAA
>NW_011888797.1:5657211-5681879 GCF_000151845.1 Pteropus vampyrus | reverse complement strand
TGGCCTACTCAGTGAAAATAGAAACCAACGAGAACAACCTGGAGTCGGCCAAGGGTTTGCTTGATGACCTGAGAAATGACCTGGATAGGTTGTTTGTGAAAGTTGAGAAAATCCATGAAAAAGTCTAAATGAATTGTGTGTGCAGGGTGCGGATTGAAAGTTCAGTTTCTCATGACCAAAAAAAAATGTGTTGTTTTCTCCCTCGCGGTCCCCCGTCCCCCACGTCCTCATTCCTCGTAAAGAGCAGTGGACACCACTTGGAACACCAAGGTATTTTGTATTTTCATGCCCGGTTAATTTATTTACGATCATTACCACACACCACTGGTTTCTCAAGTTTTCTGCTTCTCCTTTCGGTCGGTTTCCTGAAGGCCAAGCCCCTGTGAATCAGAGGTGCCTTTTAGCAGGATGTCTCTAGTGTCAGAGAAGAACCATAATGGCTGCAACCGAGGATTAACAGAAGCAGATTAACCTCAAAAAAGCCCGGCTGGCTGGCGGATTTCAAGTCAAAAAACCAGGGGGAGGGGGGAGGAGGCATTTTTCTTTCTAATTGTCTCTGAGAACAATTAATTTTATTATTATTTTTTGTACTTCTGGCTGCAGTTTTCATGAGATGTCACTCGTTGTCTTCCACTTTAAACTGGTTAAAACTCAAAAATGTCAGCTCTGAATAAGGACAGGGACAAGCCCCTTGTTTTTTTAGTTGAAAAGCAGCAGCTGCCTGACAGTCGCCTCCCTGGTGTGGGTGTCTTTTTCTTTCCTGAGTCATCCCAGTGATCTCAAAGATAACTAACTATGCAAAGAATCCAGAGGGTTCTGAGTGTGAAGGCACAACACCCCACAGAGTCCCCTGTGACCGATGTGTGTCACCTCTTGGTAGGGTCCCTAAATAATGCGTAGGTTTAGAATCCCTGAAAGGGGTGTCCTTGGATTCTTTCAGGAAGTGTATTATGGGGGCTGTCCACAAAGGCGGCTGTCTCCCTGGGGAATGGAGGCCGAGTCTTTCTATTTAACCGTGAAGTCCATGAAGAGGTCTGCTGTCAGAGCCGACCCCCATCTGTGAGGGATGTGTGCATTTTCTGTAGTTGTTTGCTGTTTCCCTTTGAGCTGTACTGTTCTTTAATGGCTGTCTTGCCCTTCAAAAAAGAAAACAAAAAAATGAAAAGATTAAAAAAGATTGTTTAGTTTACTGTGAAATGAACTGTATGGCTTATTTACAGTATTTTTAATTCTTAATAAACACTTGAGCTTTGTTACGACTTTTCCAGAGTGTTTACTTCCTGAGAATTTAGTAATTATGATATGTTTTATTAATGTGAAGTATTCAGGATTAGCAAGATAGGTAAATTTTCAATTTGCAGACTTTTTTCAGTTCTAAAACCAAGATGGCCTCATTCTTGGTCCTGGGGACATACTTTTGATTGACTGTTAGTAGGTTTGTTTATATATAGGTCATTGCTTGACTTCAACTCTTGTTAGCTCCAGCGGAGGGTCTCAACCTTGAGTACCCTATTAGAATCTTCGGGGGAGCTTTAACTAAGTGCTTGGGCCCACCTGCATGGATTTGGATCCACTGGGTATAAGGAGGGCTGGCACCCTAGCTGCTGCTAATGTGCAGCCAGGTTTGAGAATCACTGTCTCAGACCGTCTTAGTGACTGTTCCAGTGCAAACTTGGGCATGTTTCCTTTACTTCCCAGGTTACCCTCCACCTATAAAGTGGCATCTAATGAGCACCTTGCTAAGTACTTCATAGGCCTCTGTTTATTCCTCCTGACATTCCTGGGAGGTAGGTATTCTCATTTTCCATTTTACAGAAAGGCAGCAGGCTGAGAAGCATCATATAAGATCATTAGCTAGGAAGTGGCAGGGCTGAGATTTGAACCCAGTCCCTCTCTGTAACTGGGACAGCATCCTTCCCCTTCCACCAGGACCATCGCAGGGCCACACTGACCTCTGCAGCCCTTGACATCCCCTGTTTCAGAGCCTGAGGCTACAGGCTCTTTTTCTCTCCTACCCAAGGAGCGGAGAGGGGCCAGGATCTGCATGCATATGTAGTTTCATGCTCTCCTTTCTGGCCAGAGGGCCCCTCATCTCTGAACTTCCTCTGTCAATCATTCTAGGTCCCTGAGGCATCGTCTTCAAGGCTGCATAACTCTGAGCATGATGTTTTTCCAAAATCAGGATGAGCCCTTTAGTAAGTGTTAGAAATCATTTGTATTTTTATTCTAAAGTCTAAGAGTTGATATATATGTTTTAAAAACTAGTTTTGCCCTCATTTGGGGAGGGTGTTAAGCAGCATAAACCCCCATGCATGAAGAAAGTTAAATTCTCTTGGTTTCTTATCAGGTTGGTTGGTTGTGTCAGGCATATTCTTGCTCTTTCTCTTGCCATCATTTCTGCGGTCTGTAATCTCAGACTGTGGAGTGGTTTAATAGATTCTCAATACTAGAATAGAAAACATCTACAAGGGCCAGAGACATAATCAAATATAAATTTTAAGCGGTGAAAATCAAAGGAATGCGTTATAAACTCGCATTCTTGATGCTGGGGCAGTTGGAGCTAGATCTACCCCAAATAACAATCACAATTCAATCTTGTTCATGTGTATACTCATTCATTCAACGAACATTTGTTGAGCCCATAGTCAGGTGTTTTGCTAAGCATCAGTGAACTCAAGATGTACGTGACAGGATACTTGTCCTACAGCCAGGTGTAATGGGGCACAGAGGAGGGAGTGGCCAGTTCTGCCAGAGTTGGGTGGGGGTGGTTAGAACAGGTTTGCAAAGGTCTACAGGAAGTCCCTTGGAATGCTTCCACGAGTGATGGGAAACTTCAGGAAATGAGGTTGCCATGCCCTTTGAATGGGGAATATGCACAAGTTATTGAAGGTGTTGATTCAATTGCAGATGGTTTAGCACCATGATCAGACTCTGCAGTGAAATTTCCCAGGCGAAACTCTCAGCTCGCTGGTGAGAAGGCTGCTCTACCACTTCCTGTGTTAACTTAGAATGGATTAGAATGGAATGACGTGAGGGTGATGATGATGGTGTTGGTGGTGCTGGTGGTGGTGTTGATATGATGATGCCTCACAGAGTGGTTGTAAGGGTTGAATGAGATCATGGGTGGAGAGGGTTTAGTTTAGCACAGCATCTGGCATGTAGTATGAGCTCCAGGGCTTGCTCGTGTGCAGCCAGAGGTTAAAAGATTGAAATACTTGATGTGCCGCTTGGTCAACAGTTGTAGCCTTGAGCCCCCTGAGTGCTTCCCTGGGGACCTCTAGACCGCCTCACAGTCCAGCAACTAATAGGTTAACATCCTGGCACAACAAAGACCTCCAGCACCCAGCTCCAGCCTCGTGGCCAACATCAATTCTAATGGGTGGGCACCCATGCTTTGCCTGTAGTTAAATATTTTGAAATAACCCTATGTCTTCCTTGAAGCATGCCTCTGAGCTTCCGATCTGTTTTTCCAGTAACATCTGGACACACACACACACACCCCATCGGACATCTCACAGGGTTCCAAACTGAAGTCATCATTTTCCACAGACTAAGGGGAACCCTTGCTCCCCTCATCCTTGAGCCATAAGCTCAGGAGTCACTCCCTGTTCCCTGCCTCTCTCTTTTCCTGCCTCTGCACACTCATCCGGGTTGAAGCCCTGACGCAGCTACCCCATCGCACTTCTAGCCTTCTCTCCGCTCCACTAGATGGTGCTTGAGTTCCAGCAGCAGCCCCCTCTCTGTATCCCCTGCCTGTTAACTGAGTACAGAAACATGGTTCGTGCACCCAGTAGTCATTTCATACTATTCAGAGAACAACATTCTGCCTGACATCTGAGAGATGACTAAGAACAAGGCAGGTATGGTTCCCGCCTTCACGATGCTCCTGGTCCATTTGGGAGGAGACCAGCAGTAAATATTGAAAGAAACAGAGCTAAATGTACAAATTGCAGTATATGTCTTGAGGGAGAGGACCAGCCCCTAAATGGCCTCCCTGTCTCTAGCCTCCCCGGCTCCCATTCAGGGAATTCCACACAGGTGACCAGCATGATCTTTCTCAAAAGAGATCTGCCTGTGTCCCTTCTCTATTAAGCCCTTAAGTGTCTCCCCTTCGGCTTCAAGAGAAAATCCCGGATCCATGGTGTGGTTGAGAAGGAACTTTCTGGCTGCTTTGTCTCCCTGCCATCCAGCCTCATCTTCCATGGATTCTGCTCGTAGCTGCACTGACCAACCTCTTGCTTGGTCACAGTGCCTTTGCACACTCGTCTTCCTCCTACTCAGAGTTCTCTGCCTTCCCGTACCTGAACCATAGGCTGAATTGAGGCGCTCTTCCTAGTTTCCATCCTCCAGGCTTCTTGGTATGACAACGCTCCTCCCTCTGTATTACGGCTGCTTGCTTGTCTGTCTTCCCACGGGAGGGTGCACTCTGTGGGTGATAGGGCTGTGTCTTTTATCTCTTTATCCACAGAGATCTCACTGTACTTGGCCCACATCGATAACAACAGAAACAACATTTATTGAGCAGTTACTGTGTGCCAACCACCGTTCCAAGGGTTTTGCAAGGATCCACATAACTATAGGAGTGAAGGTACTATTATTATTATTATCTTTATTTTACAGATAGAGAAACTGAGGCAGAAAATTTAAATAACTTATTCCAAGTACTTACTAGTCACAGGTAGGAAGTGGTACAGCAAGATTTAGAGTCCGATTGTCTCAGTTAAAAACCTGTGCTCTGAAGTTCTCTAGGACTGGTTTCTCTTCTTCACTTAAAAACACTGAGCACTTTTGAGATTTACTTTTTATTGAAATATATCTTGTGTGTTTTAAAGGCATACATGTCTGAAGTATACAGCTGAATAAATTTCTACACACGTTATACCATGTACTAACCACCAGATCAAGATATATGCAACATTTTCAGTCTTCCAGAGGCTTCCTGCACCCTGCAGTCAATAGCCCCCCAAGGTCATGACTCTCCTGACTGCCATCGTCACCACAGGCCACTTTTGCCCATTTTTGAATTTCAAATAAATGGAATCACACCAAATAAGGCCTGGTTTCTCCTTAAGAGAAACAACAGCTTTATTGCCATATAATTCATATACCATCCAATCCACCCTATTAAAATGTACAGCCGTTCTTAGTATAGTCATAGAAGGCTGGACACATTTCCTAAACCTTGCCCCATCATATATAAAAATTAGGCAGCACCCAGATGTGCAAAAAGAGCAGCCGTTTGAGTATATACAGACTTTCGAATTGGACGATGCCTTTTGGGGTCTCCATCTTGCTGAAAGGAGGGTGAGGTGTGGTGGAAATGTCTGTCCTCTTGCCTCTCAGGCTGGGTCCACAGCAGGTGGGCAGAGGTGAAAATCGCTGAGGTGGAGGGTTGACTGTCCTACTCCCCGCCCCTTCGAGCTGTGTTCGGTCAGGGGGTTGATCCCACAGCAGCTGTTTATTATGAACTGGGCACTGAGGTGCATCTGCTCTGAGGGACCAAAGGTGAGGACTCCTCTCCTTGGAGACACAAGGGACACAGATACGTAAGTGGCACTGAAATCAGGTGCAGTGTGAACTGTGTAATGGTGAAGGGGTACATATAGGTGGGGCTGATGAGGTCTTGGACTTTTGTTGCTGTTGGCTGCCCAGTCCTTTATTTTTCTTTAGAGAATCATCCCTTCCCCACTGTTGATCTGGCTCTGATGAGACTGACTGGGAGGAGCACATGACCCCCGTTTGGCCAGTGAGAAACCCCATCTCCCCGTTTGACTTGTTCAAGATGAACACACGCCCTAACCTGGTCCATTGACTGCTGCCGGAACTTTCCAAAAGGGGTGCTCTTAGTCCCCTGGGGCTGCCAAGCTGGTATGATATAAGCCCAGAGCCACTAGGGGCCACCACCTGTGGAGACACCACTGAGAATAAAGCCAGCATAGAAGAAAGCAGAGCCAGGAGATGGCATGAGACAGGTTCCTGATGACATACTATAAGTATCTGGATCCAGCTGTGCCTGAAGCTCCAGAGGCCACACAGAATTTTACACCACTGTACCACCTTTCATATGCATATAAAGTGACATGAAGCCATATAAGGAATGGGCACGGCAGCACTGCTTATGATAAAAAAAAATTAAATACCTAAAAAATCTGACAACCTGATCAATGACTACATTGTCACTTGTTCATACCATGGACCTCAAAGCAACAATGAAAATAAATAAATCAAAATCCTATGTATCGATGAAGAGTGAAAAGAAACAAGCTGCTGAAGAAAATGGTATGAAAACGTGCACATAAAATTAAGAAACCATGCAAAATAATATATATGGTAGTAAAAGTATAAAGAAATTACTAGGAGACAGACTATCCAAATTCAGGTTGTTTGATTTCTCAGGCTAAGTGGGGCTACCTGGGTGTTCATGATATTATTCTTAATACTTTTTTCTCCTCTAGACATTTAATTATGAAAATTTAAACAGAAAAATGAAAGAATTGCCCAACGAGCTCATATCTCTACTGCTTAGATAGCACAATAAATATTTCTATATTTACTTATCACATATATATCCATTCTATATTCTTGATAACTTTCTGTATGTCAGAAATATTTTGTAATTAATTTTATAAAGGGGGAAGTAACACATAGAGAAAAACTCACACTTTTACCGTTTAAAATAGCATTGATCAGAAAACAAAACATGACCTCTATATACTTCATGAAGTGCTATATATGTAAACATGATTAATTAGTTTTCATAATAAAGATAGCTAAATAGCCATGTGGTGTGCCCGTAGAGAGCTGAGGCTGAAAGGGATTCCAATCTAACTCCCTTATGTTATAGGACTGGGTCTCAGAGAGAGGAAGTTGCTCCCCCAAGCTCACAAACTAACCGTTAAGGAGACGGCCTTATTCCTTCTCCTCTGCCCCACTATTTGTTTTGGCTCCACCCTAGACGTAAGCAAAGGTCTGAAATGCCCAGGAGGGAGAAAAGGATCAGGGCAGCTGAGTTCCTGCAGGCAGTGAACTGCATCCTGGGTGGGAAGGGTGTGGTACCTTGGCCAAACTGAGCATGTTGGTCTTGAATACCCACGAGCAACACCTGTTGGGCAATAGCCCATCTGTGTTTAAATACCTGGTAATGTTCTGTTGAAATGCCTGTTACCAATCGTGTGTAGCTGCCCCGGCATTGGTGTTAAGATGCTTACTGTCCCATGGAGTCACTCTGAGGAACTCAAGAGCGTAGGTCTTTCTTTCTCATTCGCAGGTGTGGTCTTGGTGTGCTCTCCTGCGGGGCGCCCCCACTGTGGAGTTGTAAGGACAGCTGGCAGGCAGGGAAGGATCTGGGATCAGGAAGTTTGTCCTGGTCCTAGTCGGCTTGCCTGTGTTGCCTTGGATGATTCACCTTATCCCTCTGGGTCTCTTTCTCCTTTTATCTGTAAAGTGAGATGAGGTAGGTGATAAAATAATCTCCAAGTTCTCCAGCTCCACATTTCTTTGCCTTTATCATCATATATGATTCTTTGGGAGCTTCCTGTGGGAGGCAGGAGGCCTGAGAGAAAAAGGATGAGCAGGTGGGCAAATCCCTGGGGGGCAAGGATGACTTCTGTCTCCCATCCGTGTCTGATCATATATTTTTTTTCTTATTGGGATGGGGCCAGTGGTTTGTTAGATTTGTTATTGGGGATAGTTGCCAGTCTGGGCTGACATCTAGTATAACCTCATCTGAAGGCTGTTTACTTTCAGAAGATGCCTGGATGCACCAGTAACAATCTAAAATAGTTCAAACTTTTGAACTTTCAGCTGGGGAGTAGCCGCTCCTCAGTAGGACTAGTGGCTGTAGGAACTAGAGATGCCACTTGAAGTGAGAATTTAGCGCCATCTAGTGTCTGAGTTGGGGGCTCACAGGCATGATTTCTTCATATTTTAGCTTGCACCATTAAAATATACCAAGAAAACCAGCATTTAAGAGACCCATGAGTGTATTTTTATGTGACATGAACACTTTGTAATTTGCGTACTCTTTCCTTAACTAACTCCCCTAAAAAGTATAACGATAAAGGGTTTTTTCAATAGGAATCTTTTGTTAGTAGAAGCTTAGAGTCCTATGGGCCTTTATCCTTCCCATGTCCAGCCAGTTCAGCGGGGAAGGCAATGACCCTCAGAGCAGCTCAGTCCAGTGTTGCATGCTTAGTCATTAACATATATAGTAGCAGCCACCCAAAACTGTGTGTCTTGTGTTTTATGTCATGTGTCAGGTTGAACACATTTATTATCTCAATCGTAGAGATTATCCTAGGGTGTAAGAACAGCTGTCTCTAATTTGCTGATCATTCACTTCAGCTAAGAAAGTTTCCTTAATTTGTCCCGAGGTCACACAGTAAGTGGTAGGATCACGATTCAGACCCACTTGTGTCTGCCTCTAACGAATATTCTCTGTCCACAAAAAAAACCCCCACACTCCCTTTTCTATAGTGACAAAACTAGCATCCCATAATGTCTAAGGATGGAACTCACTCTATATACTTGTACTGTGTGTAATACTGGTGGTTAAGAAATTGGGTTCTGGAGCCAGACTGTCTGCATTCAGGTCCCAGCCATACAACTCTCCACTGTCTGACGCAGAGAAAGCTAGTGAAGTGCTCTGTGCCTCGGTTTCCCATTATAAATGTGGTTGATGCTAGTGAATGATAACACCTACTTCAGAGAGTTGTGTGACGTTTAAAATAGTTACTACATCTAAGGTGCTTAGAACCGTGTCCATCATCAGATAGTAAAGTGCTTGCTCAGTAAATATTATTTAAAAATTGACAATAAGGCAGGGAGTTGAAAATTTGAGGCTTATGAAATGGGACTTCCTATAGTTGGCCAGCACTATATGGAGAGGTGCAGGAGAATGTGAGTGGGATTTGCTGAGAGAGACACAGTCTAGAGCCTCAATCCCTGGAGCCACTCTGCAGAGAAAGTCTGCCTTGAGGAGGTGTCAGAGCCTCAACACGGTCTTGAAAACTAGATGCAGACCTGAAAAGCAATTTTCCTCCACTGCCGGAAGAGGGCAGTGTAGTGCAGAGGCCGGAGAAGGGACTAGGTCCAGGAGCTACAGGGTCTTGTCCAGACTGCTCCGGAGTAGCTGTGATCTGCACGATAAGCTTGGCCCAGTTTTTCCTGATGGACCCTCCAGCTCTAAGGTTCTGTGATCCAGTCAGGAGAGAATTGGAATGAATTAGCCGAGAACTCCAAATAGGCTTACATAAGGAAGAAACCAGAAGCAGAGGAGCAGGGGTTGGGGGAAGAAGAGGATAGGGGGTAGGGGATGTGTGCACAGCTGGAAAGTTTCTTTTGTGGGGACTCAAATCTCTCTAAGTGAATCCAGCATGGGGAAAACGCCTTAAAACAGCTTTCTTATGGCTACATGTCAAACCATCTCAAGTAGTTAGGAATCTAGCATTACATTCTGCTTCTGCCCTTGTCGGGGTGAATACTTTAATCCCAAAGAAACAATTAAAGTTACAAACACCACACATTCGTGGTTTGCCCGTCTCTGCATTTTGTAATAGCAGACAGAGCCTCTTTTTTTTTCTTTTCTTGGTGGAAATTCCTTCCAGAAATGACTTGGTGCAGTCTGTGGCAGCCTCAGGGTGCCCCTTGGCAGAGGTAGAAAGTGAAGTCAGCAGGCAAAACCATTTTTGGCTCAGCTCGGCTCCCCTGAACATGACTCGTTATTTTTTAGAAACCCCATGGGAGTCCTGAGGTCTCCCGCTGACTTTGGGAAGAGTCTTTTTCCATTGGAGTCATCTGAATAGGTGCCCTGGAAGTCAAGGGCAGTGAGAGTATGTCTTAAGAGACCATTAAGAGTCTAACTTGTCATTAAGAGATGAATGGTATTTCTGGTGGTTTGGTGTATGTGTATCTCCACTGGCCTCTAATTCTATCAGACTCACCCAAAAGCCAGCCACAGAAGTATAAACTCTGGGCAGGTGAGCCCTGTTTAGAAGCCTCCTATCATGCTTCCCATCTTCCAGCCCGTTCCTGCATCTGTTGGCTGTGGACCACTTACCTTACTTCCTGTTATTATCCTTAGATTTTTTTTTTTAGCTCTTGGAGACAAGATTGCCTAGTGGCTTGAAACACAGGCTCTGGAGCTGGATTGCCTGGGTGTGTGACTCAGGGCGAGTTACTTTTTATTGCTTCGGTTCCCCATTTGTAAATAGAGATGACTATAACAGTACCTACCTCACAGAGTTAGTTATTTGTCAGGATTAAAGCACTTAGGGCATTTTAAGTAGGCACTTGATAAAGATTTGTTGAAAATCAACATTCAAGTCTACATTATAGGGACTAATGTATTCAGAGAAAAAAAATCCCAGAAGAAAATACAGTAAAAAATTATTCTCTACTTCCGTGTCTGGCTAAGGTGGAGTGCAGGCACTGGATTTACCCACCTGCTTGAAACAACTAAATATTAAGCACATGACAAGGGCTTATTGAATACTGATATTGTTGTTTTTGTCCTTAACTTATTTATTCCCCGCAACGAGTGTGCGAAGTATGTTATTAGTCGCATTTTACAGCTGAGGGAATGGAGGCTCAGAAAATCTACGTGACTTGACCAAGGTCACTTAGCCAGTCAGGGGCAGAATCAAGAACCGAACATTCTAGAGGCCGTGTTCCGTACCACGGTGTCATCATGCCTGAGCACGTAGCTAAGTGCCCAATAATGTGTGTTGAATGAATAACCCAACCACCCAGAATGAGACACTCCTCATCCTCCCTCTCATCTCCTGTATCATCAGCCTCTTTGCTCCTGGCTCTATCCAGTCCAGTCTCGAACGTATCTTTCTCTCGGTTTAGGGAAAACCAACATTGATCGGACAGTGTTTCACCCACGCTCCGTAATTACCGTGTGTTATTGTGGGGTTCATGTGTTTATCGTTTTTCCTCCATAAACGATGTAATTTGCCATGGCTTTTGAGAGAGTTCCTTGGTTCTTTTCTTGGTTTAGGAAAAACCAAAGAGAAAAAGAAGTCCTCCAGTGCCCCGCCCGCCTCATGCCTCCATCCTGCAGGCGAACTTCTAGAAGGAGTCACCTATGCCTGTGTCTTTTTCTTCCCTCTTCAGGCCCCTCTATCTGAATTCCCTTCTGGGCTGTCAGAATGGTACCTGCCAAAGTCACTCATGGTTTCCAAGATCCAAGATCTTTTTGTCCTCGTCTCTCTTGGCCTCACAGCTGCGTTCACCACAGGTGCCCATTTCCTCCCTTGGCGTCCATGTTACTTCGCGATTCTGGTTTTCCTCTCAGTTCCTTGGCCTCCCCGTTGGGATCTGTGTGGGCTTCTCTCCCTTGACTGGACCTAAGGTGTGGTCATGGGCAGTCCTCTCGCCTCACTCTTTCCTCTCTTCCTGGGTGAGGCCACCCGTTCCTGGGCGTGGCATACCACCTCCATAGGCTGAGGACCCCAAGGTTTTATCTCCAGCCCAGAGCTCTCTCCTGAGCTCTGGACCAGCTCTGGTTAAATGTGTACTTGACCTTTCTACCTGGGTGTCTAAAGACCTCACAGCGGACTCTCTGTCATTGGAACACCCTTTCTATCTGCGGGGAGAGGCACGGACACCCTCTCCTCTAGTTCTCAGCCAGTCACGAACTCCCAGCCTAGAGCTCTTAGCCTTTGAGGTGCAGAGATAATCAAGGTTGTTTACGGTAATACTGAAAAAATTGAGCATCCAGCGTCGAGGGGGGTTTTGATACTACTGGCAGCACCCACAACGGACTGATTTTACTTAAACTTTGCTTTCCTCGTGTCTGAATATTTTTAGTGACTAGGCCTCTGGCCTTTTGATATATGAGTGAGCCACCAGATATCCTTCCAAGCCAGGGCTGTTCTGTGTGGATTGCAGCCAAGACCCATGAAAAGTACAAGCTTATTAAATGTGCCCAATGAGCTCATTATCACCCACCTTTCTGCCTGCCTGCCTGCCTGCCTGCCTGCCTTCCTTCCTTCCTTCCTTCCTTCCTTCCTTCCTTCCTTCCTTCCTTCCTTCCTTCCTTCCACCATTTCTCTTTCTCATTCCTCTTTTTCCTTCCCCACCACTTTCATCAACCCACTCCCCCTTCTCCTTAAAGACTCTCTTCTCCTTTATTATCATTATTTCTTGGTGTGTGTTTTCAAAGCACATGGTCTTAGAAAGTGCCGGGCTGACTCGAGGGCTCTCTTGTTAGGCAGTTTCCAACAGGTGTGTCCCATTAAGCCCAGGGCGTCCCCAGCCCGGCCCCCGGCTCTCATTTCTGACCTACCCACCTGCCATGGCCTAAGCTGCTTTTCTCTCTCTACCTACCCTCAGCCTTTGCTGAGCACAAGAGAGGGCTGCCTTTAGCAGGTGTTCCCCTGGCGACCTGTCTGGCTTCCAAAAACAACTCTCTCGGTGCCAGCTGAGCGTTCTCCTCATGGCAGAACTTTATGTCTATGGAACTTTTCCTCAGAAAAGTCTGGAGCTTAGTGGTTTTAACCATGGAGAGGGAGCCGGAAAAATCACTTTTTTTTTTTTTTGCACTTTCTCCAAGGAAGTCTCTTAAAAGCAATGGCAAGTTACATTGTTTATGGAGGAAAAAAGAAAAATGCATGAACCCAACAATAACACAGAGTAATTACGGAGAATGGATGAGACGCTGTCAAATGGCTGTTGTTTTTTCCCTGAGCACTTTTCATGCAAAATATCCATGGCTGTGCTAAATTCCTGCGGACGGTCTGGTTTTGCCGAGATGGATCTGGTTGGGATGACATCTTTTGGTTCTGAGTAAGGGTGGAAAGCGTAATAAGTGTTTGTTGGAAAGAACATAACTCCTTAAACTTCTCCAGGCTCTGGGTGTCCTGGGGAACTGTGACTCTGAAGCTCCCGGTCAATTTCTGTGACATCTGGCTCTGGTCTAATGAAGGTGCAGTGACCCTTGGCCCCTGGGTAGTAAAGCCCTGTGTTTACACTTCTCCCCTCTGCCAGAGCTTGAACTACCTGCTGACCTGCCTAGTCGCGCACCTTAAATGTTAGCTGCGGCCGTGAAAACAAGCTGCTTAAAGAACTTGCACTGAGGGATTTGAATCATTTTTCTACAGCTGCTATACCAAATGACCACAAACGTAGTGCCTTAAAACAACACAGATTTATCCTCTTACAGTTCTGGAAGTCACAGTCTGAAATCGGTTTTCTTGGGCTAAAGTCAGGGTATTGGCAGAGCTGTGTTCCTTCTGGAGGAGAATCTGTTTCCCTGTCTTTTCCAGCTTCTAGAGGCCACTCACATGCCTTGGCTCACGCCCCAACCCCCTTCCTCCATCTTCCAAGCCAGTAGTGTTGCATCTTCAGATATATGTAGCATCACTCTGGTACTCTGCTTTCCTCATTGCCTTTCTTCTCTGACTCTTTTAAGGACCCCTATGGTTACATTGGACTCACCTAGACAATCCAGAATAATGTCTCCATGTCAAGATATTTAACTTTATCACATTTGCAAAGTCCCTTTTGCCATTTAAGGTAACATAGTCACAGGCTTCAGGGATGAGGATGTGGACATCTTCGGGGGACCATTATTTTGCCTACCACAGACATCTCTGAACAGCAGTTGCCTTAAGTCATGTGGTGAGACCCGAGGACAGAGGGGACTTGCTTGAAGTTGGAAAGTTGGTCAATGGCTGAGATTGGATTCGAATCCTAGTTTCGAATCCCTGTCTTTTCATGGCATTGGGATTGGAGGATGAACTTTCGAGGATGTCTGGGGATTCTCGCAATGCAAATCTCAGCCTTCTTAGAGAGGAAGCAATAAGGTGGTTAAGCTTAGACAGTGTTGGAAGGATTGCTACAAAAATTATAGAGACTATGTATTGAGCCTCAATTCGGACGAAGTCTATGGTAAGTGATTAAAGACCTTACTCCATGAAATCATTCCCCAAACACTACGTAATAGGGACAATTATTAGCACTATTCTACAACTAAGAAGACCAAAGCTAAGGGAGATTAAATAATTTGCTCAAGAAAGCAGTGAAAACAAGATGCAACATCAGGTCTGTCTGACTTCCGAACCCATGTTCTTAATGACTGTGGTACACAGGAGGACTCATAAAACACTTTGCTGGTAGGAGAAAATTCTGTTAGTCCTCCTATTTTATCTGCAAGGCTGAGTTAGTTCAATACCTACCACTCAGGGAATAGAACACAAATTTAAGGAGAAATTCTAGCAACAGAGAGGTTGAATAACTCCCCCGATGTCACACAGCCAGGCAGCAAGGTCAAAGAATAGATACCTGAAGTAATCCAAATGCTGGGACCTCTGCGTCAAGGGTTATTTATGGTTTGAAACGGAGGCCAGTAGAAGTGGCTGCTTCATTCCTTCATCCCCATTCTCCAGGGGATAGAGAAGAACACACAGAGAGGTGTCACCTGAACTGAAGGTCGTAGGCTAGAGTCCAGCACCCGCCCTATGGCCAGCAAGACCCTCCGTGATGACCTGACCGCTGCCCTCCAAGCTCTCCTCCCTTTTCCCCTGACTTGCTGTGTCCCACCGCACTGACCTTATTTCAGTTATGCCATCATTCAAAATTCCTTCCTACCCCAGGGCCTTTGCACTTGTCGTCCTTCTTCCTCAGTTTTTACGTGTCTGAGAATCTCTTGTCGTTCAGACCGGTTGCCTCAGATGCCACTTCCTCAGGAGGCCCTCCCTGACCACCCAATCGAAACTCTCACAACACTCTGCACCTGTCATCATCACTCTGTCATGTAACAGTGTTATTTTTTTCTTCCCTGCATTTACTACTATTTGATTTTCTTATTCATTTAGTTTTTATTATTAATCTCTCCCCTTCTCCCCCTAATAATCTTCACTGAGTGCAAGGGGGCCCGGTTTGATAATTTATAGCTGTGTCCCCTGGTGCCTGTTTCATGGTATGCCCTGGATAAATATTTGTTGAATGAATGAATTGACTAGGTGAACAAAGATGGAGGAGAGACATAGGACTCTAGGTAGAGGGAGTGGCATTTGCAGGGGCATAGGGCTTTGAGAGGACAAGCGGCAGTGGGGGGTGGTCAGCCATCTGCTGTAGCTGGAGCGTCAATGTTGAGATGGGGAGTGGAGGAGATGAGTTGTCTAGATGAGCAGGGTCTTGTCTGCCAACCAAAGAGCTTACAGTTTATCCTGACAGAGATGGAAAACCACTGAAGGATTTTGGGCAGGGATGTGTCATTACCAGATTCTCATGTTTTATAGACCACTTTGGTTGAGCACGAAGAATGGATTAGATCCAGGTGGGCTGGAGGCAGGATAACAGGTAGGAGGGGGTTGCATAGTCCTGATGAAGGGGTAAGCCTGGCTAATTTGTTTAGTCTGGAGATCTTGCCAATGGTTTTTAGGTAGTTTCTGTAATTTAGACTTTTATGCATGTATATGTTGGTTCTTCAGCCACACTGGCCTCCTTGCTGTTTGTAGCAGATGCTGTCAGTGCCCTGCCCACAGCCTCTGTCCCTCCCCATCCCACTTCATGCCTGAGGTACCTTGGCAGGGATAGGCACCTACAATTCTGCCTTCTGGCTTGCCTGGGAGTTAACACCTGGGGAGCAGCCTCAGCCAATAGCCAATGTTGGCCAACACCTCATCTTCCTCACACTCCCAGGGGAACAGCTCGGAGGCATAGTCTGTCCCATCTCCCAGATGTCCCCAGTGGCACTGAACCCCAGGGATAATTGCTCTTGAAAGAGCCCTCCCTATAAAGACGGCTCTCCCTTCCCTGTCCCACTCCCTCACTCCCTTCTAAGTGTTTCTGAGACCGACTGCTAAAAACATCCCTTACATTCAAACTGTTGTCTCAGGGCCTGCTTCTGGGGGATTCCACCCCAAGACACTGTTTCTCACACCTCATACACACTCCTGTTTTAGGGTCTTGGAATTTGCTGTCTCTGGCTTGTTCTTCCCTGAGGTTTCCAGAAGATTCTCTCCTTTATCTCCTCAGATCTCTCCTGAGACATCACCTTCATTAGCAGTCAGGATGGGTTAGTTATGCTGAGGTAACGAACAAGCCTCCAATTTCAGTGACTTACCCAACAAAGATTTATTTGTCCTCATGCCATATACTGGGGGTGAGCAGGGGTGCTCTGCTGGGGGTGAGCAGGGGTGCTCTGCTCATCGGATTCCCTTGGGACCCAGACTGATGGAGGCTCCGTGGCAAGGTGGATCCCATTACCAGCACAGCATCATGGGGGCCCTGGAGGAGGCATGCTTATCACTTTTGCTCACATGTCATAGGCCAGGGCAAATGAATGGCTGCATCAAACGGGGAGCAGAGAAGTGCAATCTTACCTCACATCCAGGAGGCAGCTATCTGGAAATAATTTGGTCGACAGCCCTGGTGACTCCCACATCTCAGGGAAGTTGACTGTGACGACTGGAACCCCACAGATGCCGATTGCGCTCTGTGTCTTGAGCTGGGTGTTGGTGACACAGGTACGTTCACTTTGGGAAAATCTGTTGGGCCGAGCACTTCCGATTTGCTCACTTTTCCTTGTGTGTGTTACTTCGATGAAAAGCCCAACGTCGCACTCCTGCATCGGCTATGCCTTTCCTACCTTTTCTCCACAGCATTTATCCCCATCTAACCAAACTACCTGTTACGCTACTTTATTTTATTTGTCTCTCCCACTGGAATGTAAGCTCCATAGGGAGAGAGGGCATTTCCAACCTTTTTTCACCCAGTCTTTCACTGCTGTTTGACCAGGTTCTGGCATGTAGTAGGCACTCAGTGTACACATATTAAATAAATATTTGGAACCAGATGTAACATTCAAAACATGTCATAACTAGAAAGCAGAGGGATGACCCAATTGGGAGGGATACTTACAAACAACCAGTACAGTCTTACTGGGTGTACTGGCTGAATATTAGCCCTGACTGGGATACTAAATGAAGCATTTCTCATACTGTCCTGTTAGCAGTGTATTAGGCACATTCTCAGAACAGAAATTGATAGGGCTAATGTCTCTGTAATTAGCAGAAGGAAGGGGAACTCACACCTACTCAGCATTTAATCTTATGCCAGGTGTTGGGCTGGGCCTTTTATAGTTATTAGTTAATTTAACTTCATGGCCTATATTGTTTTATTTCAAAATAACCTTGAATTGCATACCCCAACATTTTTTTTTTCCCCTCTGGGCCTCTCCTTTCCTCAGCCTATGCCCACTTTAGCAGTACACCTGGCGGGTGAAAGGTGCTCCTGGGACCTCAGTTAGGTGATTAAAACCAGGTTAGGAAGAATGGGCTGTGATGTTGGTCTGGCTGGGACCAACACCTCCAGCAAACCAGAAAACGCCAACTCCAGGAGAACTAAATGGGCCTTCTTTTCTCTCTATATTCACACCTCATCTTTACCCGTCACATGTGACACCTAGAAGGTTTTACACTGAAGCTGCCCAGCTGAGCCAGGGTTCATAAATAATGGCATAGAAGTAGTTATTCTTTCAACTCATTATTGTTTTACTGAAGTAGTTGCCCAAGGATACAATGTCTGTTTTTTTTTATGAATTTTGGCTTGCTTCAAGACCAGGCCTCTGAGTCTGGCTTGGGACATAACTCTAGCCCAACACTTCACAGACTACACACTCAGTTCCTCCTTGATTCACTCACTGGACTCCCTAATATATCAGGGAGTCAGTCCAAGAACTTGGCAGGGTTTGGGTTCTGTTAGGCTATTAAAAGTGATTGTTGGTGGTGATGACCTCAGAAAAGAGTCGATCCTTCAGAATCAAGAGTTGTGACAACTCTTACCTGGGAGGAAGATTTCATTTCTGTATTCCTGTCCCACCATCTCAGGGCATCAGAGCTGAAAATAAACTTATTCAGTCAGTCAGTCAACCAACAAATATTAGTGGGCATGTGCCCATGCTCCAGACACAGGAACTGGAGCAGAGGGTGCAGCAGTGTACGGATAGAGATGATGTGTTTAGCCCATCATTCACTGAATGATTATTTACTGAGTACACACTGAGGGCTAGACCCTGTGTTGGGGTCATTCATTCATAAGGCATGATCTCTTATGACAGATTCAGACAGATGTAGGTTCAAACCCCAGATCTGCCCTCTAGTAGTTGGGTATCCTTGGGCGAGTTGAACCAACTCTCTGTGTTTTAGTTTCCATGTCTGTAAAATAGGAATAATAGTACTACCGGTCTTATTATTAAATGATCTAAATGTTAGGTCTTTGGAATAGTATCTAGTAACCATTCAGTGAATAGTGGTATTATTATTAATAATAATTCTATTATTAATCTAGTCAGGGAGATTAAACAGGTCAAATCTCACAATGAGTGGTACTACAGACCAGTGTATTGTGTGGTACTACAGACCAGTTCAGAGCTATCTTCAACTATTTCTGAATAGCTTCCCCTGTCCCCCTCAAAAAAATCAAGCATGCATTCAGAGTCCTTTCAGCTGCTTGGAGACGTTTGCTACATTCTCCTGTTCTGTCTGGCTTTTGTTGAGTTGTCTGCTTCTGTTTGAGCTGCTGTATCAATGTCACTTTGGACTCTCAAGGTCTCATAGTTATTTTAGTAAAACAGGTCCTTTGACCATTGTTCATGCAGCCCCCTTGCTTCTGGGACTCAGGCATGAGTCACAGACAGTTCGGTACTAGAATCTCATGCTCAGAATTATCCTCCCCTCCCCACACTGATACCACTGATCCACTGCCTTTGGCCCTCTCCTGTGTGCTACACTATCTTTCAGCTTTCTTTTCTTAAGCTGTGTGTGTGTGTGTGTGTGTGTGTGTGTATGTGTGTGTGTGTGTGTACAGTGCATGCACGTGCACAGTTTGGAAAAGCCTATAAATCCCTTCTCAGTGTCAAAGTCATAGATGTAGCTAATGGTACTGTGGTTTGCTGCTTATAATCTAAATTGAAAAAAAAATGCTGTATTTCAGCTATAGGTTAGTAAAAATAAAGATGTAAATCTTCCCCTACAAATTTATAGACTCTGTGAATTCTATTCATAGGTACTCTGGGAATCCCCATATGGGCCAGATATATCTTCTGCTGCATAATAAACTGCCTCAGAATTCAGTGGCTTACAACAACAACAACATTTTATTATGTCTCACAAATTTGCGCCCAGGAATCCAGGCAGGGCTCTTCTGGACAGTTCTGACGCTAGTCTTAACTAGAATGACTTGGTAGCATTTGTCTGATGGATAGTCTGATCTGGCGTCCCCAAGAGACTAAAGAAGAAGTCATGAGTCTTCTTCAAAGGCTAGACCCAAAATTGGCATATTGTCACTTTCACCATACTCTGTTTGTCACAACAGCTACAGTCCAGCTGAGATCCAGGGAAAATGAAATAGATTCCACCTCCCCACATGTGGAGTGTCAAAGAATTTATGGTCATCTTTAATCGGCCAACCCATGTTAAGGATCTTTGCTTCCTTGAGGTGGCATATTTCCTGGGGGGCTTCTGGGTCTCTCATACAAATAGCTTTCTGGCAGGCCAGGCCCATCAATGTTGGACAAGACACAGATGTCAAAATATTAGGTTGAACATGACTTAAATACCTAAGCAGCAACTCCGTTACACTCATAGGACTGTACAAAGGTCAGATGTGATAATACATGTTAAGTCCCCAAAATAGTGACTCCTGCTCAGATAACATCAACTCCATTCTCATTCCCTTTCTGTTTTTGGAAACAAAGGCAAAGTACTCTCAGAATTCAGAGCAGAAAGGACTCATCTTATGTGGGACATCGGGAAAGCTTTTGAGGGGCTTAATACAAACTTATGTTTGTTTGGTGCCTTGTTTGTACCAGACCCTGTGCTTAGTGCCCCATGGCACATCTCATTTAATTTAATCTTCTCGCAAGAGTATGAAGCAAGTATTGCTGTTTCCTCATTTTTCAGATGAGGAAACTGAGGCTCAGAGACATGTAGTAATTTGTCCACACATAGTAATGAGTGATATAGATGAGATTTAAACCCAGGCACTATAATTCCAGAGCCCATTCGTTTAACCATTATATTAGCTATCTATTGCCATATCACAAACTACCCCAACAATTTGGTATAAAGCAACAAAGAACATTTATTATCTCACACAGTTTCTATAAGTAAGGAATTCAGGAGCTGCTTGCCTTGAGTGCTAAGGGACTTTCATTCTGGCTCAGGGTCTCTCGTGAGGTTACCTGAAGGCTGACTCGAAGCTGGAGGATTCAGGTCTCAGATGGTTCCTGCACACGCCTGACAAGCCAGCAGGAGGCCTCAGCTCCTCACCACGTGGACCTCTCCGGAAGGGTGTGTGAGTATCCTCACAACACAGCAGCTGGCTTTCTACTGAGTGAACGTTCGAAGAGAGAGCAAGGTGGAAATCGCAGTTTTTATATTGAAACGACCTTGCCTCAGAAGTCGCACACCATCATTTCCACAACATTCTCTCGGTAACGCGGGTGGCCCTACCTGGTGTGGAAGTGGACTGTGCAAAGGTACGAACACCGGAAAGGGAGCCTCGCTGGGGCTGCCTCAGAGGCTGGCTACTGCCATGTACTCTTTACACATAGAAAGTGATAACATATTTCATGTCTTTGGAATGGTATTGATGGAGTGCTAGATTTTTGAGTTGGATCTAGAAGGCTGGACAGTATATTAATAGTTAGAAAAGATGGGGAGGTATGGGCCAATCATTTCTCTTTGCTCTTTTACCCCTAATCACTGTCATCTTTGATAACCGACATCATCACTGTCGTCCGTCATCATCATCGTCATCGTCATCATTCTAGAGATGTCCAAGACTACCTTCATAAGAGTTTATAATCTATGATTTTAAATGTAGTTAAAAAAGTAGTATAAAGTTAAATATATACTATACAATGCAAATAACAGCTGTTTGGGTGGAGAGGGATGGGTCAATCGTGAGCTACGGCAAAGAGCTACTTATTTGCCCCGTGGAAAGCTGGTCGCCACTGAGGCCTAGAGAAGGAGGAGCTTGGTACCTTACCAGAGGGCTGTGAGGGAAAGATTTTAGTAAACTAAAGTGGGCTAGTCCCAAACATCCTTGCTATATATTCCCTTGGCACTCTGAGTTTGTAATTTCTTGTGAAACAGGATGTTACATTGGACTTTTGGTGTTCTGGCAAAGTACCCAAGGGTTGAGACCATCTGTGTGGTACATGCTAAGAGTTTTGAGAAATCAGTTTTTATTTCAAAAAAAAATTCTTAGCTCATCACGCACATGGAGGACATACAGTGGGGTCTGGGGAGAATCAATCGAGAGAGATTGGAAAGTGAGTAGTCGGAGTGAGGAAAGGGAGGGGCATGCTTCTCTCCCTTTCCTCCAAGCCAAAGGAAGAGGACTTCTGAGAATCATTGGAAAAATCCTTGGCCCTGAAGTAAGTGCCTTAGTGACTGGTGCACGATTCATGCCTGGAGAGTCTAAAGAGAGAGGTCACTTGGAGCTGCCTTGATGAGAAAGAGAAGAAGAAGGATTGATTAAGGGGTCTCCATCTAAGAGATCCCCTCTGAGGCACAAAGTGACCATAATAGAGAATGTCTGAATAGGATAGATGGCTGGAAGTGAGGGCTTGAGGAGTCAGCTGGGAGAGGCATGGCCCACGTCAGGGAACTCAGGAGGCCAGTTCCATCACTGGCAGAAGGGAGTGGAGAGAGGAAGCCCTCATGGGAGAGAGGACCAGCATTTGGACATCTGCCACGACTGAGGACATTTGAGTAGTACAGACGACCCTCACTCCATAAGATCTTCTTGCCTTCTTTACCTCTCTCATCTCTGCTTCCTGGTATCTGGGCCCCCAACCCTGGCCCCAGAGAAGCCTAAAGAAACACAGTGAGTTGGAGAGAAGGGCAAGAATTAGCAAAGGAGCCCACACAATCCCTGTCTCCACTGCTCCTGGAGCTGAGCCAGTCCCACGCTGAGGGTGGGAAGAAATTTTAACTTGGTGAATGAAGGATTGTAGTTTTGCTGTTGGACCAAATGAGACTTTACAAATTACCCCAAACATAAGGCTATTCTTTAAAACCTGAGTAGCCAGAACAACTATAGGATCCATCTAAGATACCTAAGATTTCCAGGGAGTAGGAAAATGGAGCAGGTTTGAAGGGGCGGTGATGAAAAAAATAAAATTGCTTTCTGATGGTTCTAGTTCATTTGGTAAGCTGGTGACATTTTTAAAGGTGTTCTTCTCTGTGCCCTGTCAGCTCTCTGAGGGCAAGGTCCCATGAGAGTCTTGTTCACCATGGGGTTCTTAGCACCAAGGACAGTTTGTACCTCATAGTAGGTGCTCAGCCAAACTTTGTTTAATTGCACTGAGCTCATTTGGAGGGTTTGGGCAAGAGTTGAGTGACTACAATGACAAATCTAGTGATTTCATGGGAGAGGAAGAAACCATCTATTTTCCCATTTAGGATTCCAGTGAGGAATGAATGAAACCATATTACAAGCTATGGGTTCTAGGTTTGGTTCTGCTTCCAGCAGGTGGGTTACATTGGGCACGTTACTGGAACTCTCTGGGCTTCTGTTTTTCGGTCTGGAACACAAAGGGGTCAGTTGGATTGGCAAGTGGATTCCAAACAAGGCTGTATGTGAGATGCGTTTGGGTGCTCAGTAAGCACAGATTCTTGGACCCACTCCAATCTTCATTCTCATGGTGGGGGGTCGTGGTATCCAGAAGAATGTCCTAGATTCTGCAGGATTTCCTAGATAATTCAGATGTACAAGTCAGCTCAGGAACCATGGGTGAAGCAAATTGTTTAAGTCTGTTCAAGCTTTAAAATCGCTTTCCTTATCTGAAAAATGGGAATAATCTTAGTATCTGCCCCATAGATTGGTATGCGGATTAGATGAAATAATACATGTGAAGGGTTGAGAGCAGCTTCTGGCATATGCTACCTACTCAGTAAGTAATATCTCATCAATTATAAAAATAGTTGCCAGCAGAGTAGAATTGTCAACTTTAAATTTGGTTTTAAACCCACAAATATACTGCCAAATCTTTTCTTGTTTTCATTTTATTTTCTTACACATTTCTAGCCTGGGCCATGCCCTTTCTCCCTCTCATGTGTTTGTAATTATTTTCTCTTTAAAATGTTTTCTTATCCCATTCCACTCACATCCCACACTTGCAGTTGTGTTTCCCCTTAAACTGAAATCATGGACATTTTTCAATCATTTTTTAGTTCTCAGGGCAAACTTCCACAAGTTCCTCTGCCTCAGTGTCCCTGAAATGAAATGTCTCAGAAAGTCCCTGGCACGCAAGGCAAGTTTTCTGTAAGCTGCAGAGCAAGTTGAACCAGGACGCAGGGCGGTGGGTAATTTAGCTTCATGGTCAAGGTCTGATGGACGGAGGGGTTGCTGTTGTCCTGGTGAATGTTGATCTTGGTCATGCTTAGTTTCCCGGCTGGTTTTCATTGCATCCTGACTTGGCCAAAGCCAAGCATTTTGTGCTGGGCCAGCAGTTGTGAAATCCACAGCAGATTCAGTGTTATTGTGTGTCTATTTTTAGATGCCTCGTCCTCCGGGCCATAGAGTATGGGGGATCTGTGGTATTTCGCTGCCTCTCTCGGGCCTTGCTGTCAGGGAGCTGACCTCATTTTTCACTCACCATCAGTAATTGACTGCAGAGCCATCTCTGGACTTCTCCAGAACCATCTCAGACTTTCTCCCCACGCCCTCCCATTGCTGAGCTCCAAGTACACTGCCTGGCTTCTTGGACGGAAATTGATTCTGGCCTAAGGCACTGCTCCAATACATTTTTCTATAACTGCAAAGAATAGACCAAAGGCCAGTATATCCTAAATCCCAGCAGGTCTCTGTTTTTGATGAGCTGTTAAGTAAGGGAATGATTAGAATTGGAGAGAGAGGCTGGGTAGGCTTATTCTAAGGTTTTCCAACCCTAGTACAAGTGGTAGAAAGTGTGGCTTTCACTCTCCCTGTTCTCAACAACCCCTTTATGTACTACTATTGTAGACTTAGCAAACTGCACTGTTAGTTGCTTGTGAATCTGTCTGCATTTGCTAGTAGTTTATAAACTACTATGGCCCAGGCACACAATGGGAGTTCAGACAATATTTGTTGAGTAAATTTTCGATAAGCTGCATGAGGACTGGGTCTTATCCACCATTTATTTCTCGTTTCACACAGAACTTGGCGACGGTAGGTGTTTTTACCATATTTGTGAATGAACGAATTTCAGCCTCTATGGCTTTGGAGTCTGGCAGATGTGGTTTCAAATGCTGGTTCCACAATCGTATGGCTAAAATCGATCAGTTTTCTTTCTGAGTCTCCCATTTCTCATCTGCATAATGGAGGTAATAATATCACGGAGCTTTTCTCGAGGGGTTGGATGAGAGCTAATGAACTAGGTAATGAAGAAATTCAGGAACGAGAGAGACCCTCGGAGAATTGGTGGTGACTCTGGGAGAAAGGAAAATAGTGATGGTAGAGCCAGAGGGGAGAGGGTAGGAAGAGAGGCAGGACATTGTGGTGAGGGCCAGTGAAGGGTGTAGAATTCATCCATTTCCCGCAGCTAGTGGCCATTACTGGCTGCCTAGTCCACCCTCTCTTTCTGGACCAGTGACTTAGAGGTTCAGCTAGAAAGACTGGAGAAGATTCCTGCCTGGCTGTAATGTTCAGCCTGGGGTACATAGGGC
>NW_011888797.1:5653281-5655856 GCF_000151845.1 Pteropus vampyrus | reverse complement strand
TGCTCCCCAGCTTGGATCCTGGAATGGAGAACGCAAGACCCAGTTCTCATGTAGCTTCTTCAAAATTCACTCAGCAAGAGCCAGAGTCAGCCTGCGGCCTGCAGCCAACAGGCAATGTGAGTGAGAATCAAGTCTTTGCTGTTCTAGGCGCTCGACTGCTTGGGGTTGTCTGTCATTGCAGCTTTACGCAGGGAAAGTGGACCAGCGCAGTCTCCAACTTAGAAGTTCTGGGTCTTTCTGTCTCCACTGTAGGATCCGCTCGATCATTCTTCTGCCAGCAGACAGCATGCCTATTTAAAAACCAGATCTGACTGTATCCATTAGGGATCTTTTAATGGCAATTTCCAGAAAACCCAATTCAACAGGCACAAAAATTTATTAGTTTATTTAACTGACAAGTCAAGGATCGATTTAACCCGACTTTATCCAGAGGTGCAGTATTATCTCCAGGACTCTATGTTTCTCCATCTCTTGACTCCGCTTTCCCATTTTTGGCTTCATTCTCAGGCTTTGTATGGTAGCAAGACAACTATCTTACACACTTTCTCTAGGCTTAAACCTTCCAGGTCCAATCCAGGCTAAAAAAGACACTCTTTCACCAATAGTGTTTACACAAATCCCAAGATTCATTCACTCTGATTGGACCAACTCGGGAGGATATCCATCCCTGAAACAATCCCTGTGAAGTTACAAGGATGGGATTGGTGTGATAGGCTTGCCTCTAAATCAATCACTATGACTTGGGGAAGTCTTTTCTCTGATTGGCCAGATCTGGGTCATATGCCCTTCCCCCTACCTCTAAGAGTTGTAGAGAGGTGATTTGAAATCTGAGCTACTGATGCCAGGAGAAAAGGGATGAATGTTGGCAGGGAAATCAACAAATGAGCATTATACTGATTCTGTCACTTGCATGACATTAAAAATCTTTCAAAAAAAAAAAAGCCCTATAATTTCAGGATCAAATCTCAACTCTTTGATCTAGCCCTTGTTTACTTTGCTGACCTCATCTTCTTTCCCACCTCCAGTAAATCCTTCCCTTTTGGTCAACTTCACTCCCTCAGAAGTTGAGAGAGCTGCCTTGAAGAAAAAATAAAGCCATGTCAAAATAGGGTTGGGAAAACGGCGGTGTACTTTAAATGTCTTGGTTAACAGTTTGAACACATGCATGAAAAGTTCAACGGTCATACAATCTCATTTGATGATTAGGAAACAACAAGTTAGGATGTTTCCTAAATTTACAAGCCTGAATTTGGGGCCCTATTATGATGGCGAGGCCCAGGCCGAATGGGCGTCTAGCTACACTCTCAACATCTCAATTCCTTCAACTCTCCCCAGGTTAAGAGGCCTCGGCAGTTACAGTTTCTGAAAAGCATATGCTTTTCCAAGTGATGTTAAAATGCCTTTCCTCTACTTCATTCCTTTGCCTGCTTTAATTCGTGCCTTTTAAATTCAAGCAATCAATCCTTCAACCATGCCTGCATCCCTTACTCCAGCGGTCATTAATCTTTCTATGTCTTGAATACCATTAAAAAGTGAATTAGTGATATAGTAATATCATTACTTTTTAATTAATGCATTAAATAACAATATCCAGCAGAAAGTCTAATAACTACCATGGTTTTGAAGTACTGATGCACATAAATGTTCTTTCAAGATTTCTCCATGAAATGAGATATGAGAATGTCTGTGATTACAATCTGTGGCAAAGTCACAGGTACTGCTAATACCATTGTGGTTTGTTGCCTCCACTCGTGATAGAAAGACACATCTCATTTCAGTTAGGGGTTAATGAAAATCAAAATAAAATTTTTTCTCATTCAAGTTCAAGGAGCCGCTAAATTCATTCTACAGACTGCAGGTTAATAACTCTGCCCTAGCTGGGTTTAGATGCCCCTGATCTAAGATCTGGAAACATTTTGTGTGTGTCTTGGTATCAATACCCTTTCATCTTTTCTGCTTTCAAAGCTGGACTGAGACATAGGGGCACCATAATCCACCCCATAACCTGTCCTTCCATCAGTTACAGAAGGAGTGGAATGATGGGGGCAGATGGAAAAGTGGTTGGACTTTTGCTGGGAGCCTGCAGCTCCTTTCAGCGTCAGCCCAAACTGGCACATTTCACCCAGCAGAATTCCCTCTCTTCTTAGAGAGCAACATATTGTTTCTAAATTGATGATTCTCAAGCTTGACCCTTGGAGGAAGTACTAGAAGCCTCTCTTCATAGGCAGTTTCTGCTTTTCCCCAGTGTTCATAAAATCTTCCCTAAGAAATCCAATGGCCATCTTGCTTTCTTGATTTGGGAACTGGATAGGGAAGGAAGGGTTCAATAAGATGCTAAAGCCGATCGGATTTTTCTTTATTCTCTTTATTACAAATATTTTACCACCTAGAACAAGTGCTTGGCTAAGCCTCTTCTTTAATCTGGGATGACAGTAATCACCGACTGGATGGCTACAAGTTATCTGAGGTCAGGGCCGAGGGCTCTGTGTCCCAGTTCCTAGCATATATCAGATATTAAATACTTTTGGAAGGAAAAACTTCTATGAAAAAGCAATGGTTAATGAAGATTAAGATT
>NW_011888797.1:5639138-5653231 GCF_000151845.1 Pteropus vampyrus | reverse complement strand
TGATATAGTAATATCATTACTTTTTAATTAATGCATTAAATAACAATATCCAGCAGAAAGTCTAATAACTACCATGGTTTTGAAGTACTGATGCACATAAATGTTCTTTCAAGATTTCTCCATGAAATGAGATATGAGAATGTCTGTGATTACAATCTGTGGCAAAGTCACAGGTATTGCTAATACCATTGTGGTTTGTTGCCTCCACTCGTGATAGAAAGACACATCTCATTTCAGTTAGGGGTTAATGAAAATCAAGATAAAATTTTTTCTCATTCAAGTTCAAGGAGCCGCTAAATTCATTCTACAGACTGCAGGTTAATAACTCTGCCCTAGCTGGGTTTAGATGCCCCTGATCTAAGATCTGGAAACATTTTGTGTGTGTCTTGGTATCAATACCCTTTCATCTTTTCTGCTTTCAAAGCTGGACTGAGATATAGGGGCACCATAATCCACCCCATAACCTGTCCTTCCATCAGTTACAGAAGGAGTGGAATGATGGGGGCAGATGGAAAAGTGGTTGGACTTTTGCTGGGAGCCTGCAGCCTCAGCTCCCGTCTCCAGCCCCTTTCAGCGTCAGCCCAAACTGGCACATTTCACCCAGCAGAATTCCCTCTCTTCTTAGAGAGCAACATATTGTTTCTAAATTGATGATTCTCAAGCTTGACCCTTGGAGGAAGTACTAGAAGCCTCTCTTCATAGGCAGTTTCTGCTTTTCCCCAGTGTTCATAAAATCTTCCCTAAGAAATCCAATGGCCATCTTGCTTTCTTGATTTGGGAACTGGATAGGGAAGGAAGGGTTCAATAAGATGCTAAAGCCAATCGGATTTTTCTTTATTCTCTTTATTACAAATATTTTACCACCTAGAACAAGAGCTTGGCTAAGCCTCTTCTTTAATCTGGGATGACAGTAATCACCGACTGGATGGCTACAAGTTATCTGAGGTCAGGGCCGAGGGCTCTGTGTCCCAGTTCCTAGCATATATCAGATATTAAATACTTTTGGAAGGAAAAACTTCTATGAAAAAGCAATGGTTAATGAAGATTAAGATTTCAAGAATGAGAACCTAGAATACCTGATTCTGCTCAGGCCTAATGCTTTCATTCAAGTGTTTTTATTCACCAAATCAGTCTTTCCTCTTTATGCCCTCTCTTGCTCCCATCCAATATCACGTCCTAACTAAGTGGTTTGGTTTTATAACCTGGCACCAGGAAATGACATGAACCGCAGACCTCCCAAACGAACACCTGCTCCCTATATTTTTAGGTGAAAGAAACGACTGACTCCTTGGAGAGGCTGAGAATACATTCATTTAACAACCTCAGACTGAAGAGAATATTGGTTTTCGTATATTTTCTTTTACTACCAAAAGGTTTACAAATAAAAATAAAAAGTTTGTACAGCTTGCGCATAGTTATATCATGAGACCCTTTTACTCAGGCCCTGAAGGCCTCCAGCCCAGTTGTGTAGCAATTTGGTTTAGATGTAATTTGGTGACTCTTTTGATGTCCCACTTTTGTTCTAGGCAATCTATTGGTTTCTTCTTGGAACCACCTGGCTCATCAGGTGTTGTGGGTTTAGTTATAAACTTGCTTTACTGAGGTATGGGGAGTTGCATGTTGTGAGGTAGACCAGAAGTACTAGCAGATAGCTGGTTTGTCTCTCAAGATATTTAAAAATGTGGCAATAAGTGGCCTTTAAAATGTTAGAAGATTTTATATTAAAAAAAAAATCTGTACTTCCAGACTCTTTTGGAGGATTGGACCACCTGGCGATACTGGGTCCATTGTCCCCATTCCAGTGCCTGGCTGGTGTTGAGTGGAGTCTGCCGGGACCTTCGGATGGCTGTGATTCTCCATTGCCCACAGCCATCCTCTGCCCTCTATGTTTAAAACCTTTCAGGCTTCCCATTGCTTTTAAGATACAGACCAACACTCTTTCCATGGCCCACGAGGCCTGCACAGCCCGACACCTGTCTACCTTTCCAACCTCGTCTTGTGCTGGGAATAATAACAGCAAACACACATATAGTGCTAAACCTGTACCAGGTTCTTTCAATCCTCATGACAGCCCTGAGGAGAAGGTACTGTTATTGTCCTCTCTTTACAAGTGAGGCCAGAGAAGTAAAGTAACTTGTTCAATAACACAGAGCTAGGAAGAGTTGGGGCTGGGATTTAAACTCAGGCAGCCAGCTCCTTGGAGACTCTGCTCTTAACCATGACACTCTCTCTTTCTGTGTCCCAGACACATGGTTCGCTCCCAGCACCAGCTTTATGGGGGCCATTTCCCCTATCTAGTGTATTTTCTTGCCTTTCCTTCATCCTTCAGTTTCAGCTCAAATGCCTCTTCCTCTTAGTGTCTAAACCCCCAGAGTTCATAGTTTTGGTTCCTTTCCTCTTGAGAAAAGCTCTCCAAATAGAAGATTCAGTGATGATAGAAGAAATGTTTTATCTTTGTGCTGAGCATCACACGGTAGGCATGAGCCACATTGGTTGTTGGGCACTTGGCTCATGTGACTGAAGAACTCAATTATTCATTTTGTTTAACTTTAATTAATTCAAAGTTGAATTAAAATAGTCACATGGCCAGTGACTACCATATTGGATGGAACAAGCTTTAGAGCATTTGTCTCACATTGGAATTGTACTCCGTTGTGCCTGTTGATTTGATCTGTGTGTCTCAGTCACAGACCATAAGCTCCACAAGGGTAGACATGGTGTCTTCTGCTTCCCACTGTATCACTGACCCTGTAGTCAGTGCCTGGTACATTCCAGATACCGACTGAGCGGGCCAACTTTATAGCTTTGTCTACACCAGCGAAAATTATGCCAGAGAGGGGCAGTCTGAAACCTCAGGGCAGGGGGTGACTGCAATGGTGTGGATGTTGGGGGGTAGAGTTGCATTTGAATCCAGCTCCAAAAACTTACAAGCTCTGTGAACCTCAGTTTTCTCATCAGGAAAATGCAAATGGTAGTAATTTCTATCTCAGAGGAATAAACAAATAATTGTTGATAGTAATAGTTAAGATGTATTGTGAGTTTATCATATCTTCTAAGGGTTTTCCATGTTTCATTTCATTTGATCCATTCAGTGAGCCAAGACATGGAGGGGCTAGGTGACATGGGGACATGTAGGGTGGCATAGTGTGCAGCGATGTTTGAGCTACCCATTTCTCTTTCCAGTGCTTGCTCTTCATCATTGTGTAACACTATAATGAGTCTGGCTCATGGTAGAAATCCTAGTGGGTTAACCATTGGTCCCACCCTTAACTTTGACCCCTCTTTCCCCTGCCAGCTCCTCTAGGGTCCAGATGCAGCATTGAAGCTCCCTATTGGTGTGAGCCCCTTCTGGGGGCAGCTCTGGGCAGCCAGGGCCTTTGTGGGACATCTCCCTCACAATGGCCCCAGAGGCCCCGAGGCTTGGGGATGGGCAGTGCCCCAGGGGTCAGTGAATAAGCTGGTGACTTGTCCAATTTCTTGAGTGACTCTGTTGCTGTCCCCGACCTTGTATGGCTTCACTGGTCACTCTGAGTCTGGTTTAGCTCTGAGAGGTTGGCCTCGCTACCCTCAGGCAGGCAGCTTCCATTTAGGCTCCCTGGAGATTCCTCTTTGAGGGGTTCAGAGTCTGAGGCTGAGAAGGTGGCAGGTGGATGGGGGCAGAGAGAAAGGAGTAGAGAGGAAAAGGGAGTAGAGAGGAAAAGGGGGGAGAGAAGAGGAGGAGGGAATGAGCTTTGTGGGTGAGGAGTCAGCTCTTTCCAGGAACCAGGGCCTTTTAGGATTTGTAAGCTCTTGGGCAGCACTTTGCAACAAGGCTATTGCTAATAATAATGGTAACTAAGATTTCTCAAGTACTTAAAAGGCACCGGGCAATGTTCTAATCACTTTACCCTTCAGATTAGGTTCTCTGATTTATCACCATTTGACAGATGAAGAAACAGAGGAACCAAGAGCTTAAGTAACTAGCCCCAGGTCACACAGCAAGTGGTAGAGCCAGAATTCCAACATAAGCAGTTGGACTTTAGAACCTAAGTCTCCCTGAAATAATAAACTCCGATTATCTCATTGCCTAAGTGCTTGTTGGGAACCCCAAAGATTAGCTATCTAGTATATCCTGCTCATTTCATAGCTGGCACATCAGAAGTCTAGAGAGGAGGCTTGAGGATTTGCTCAGAGACCTACCTGTGACTAGAAATAGAGCTGGGTAGGAACCTAGTCCCTGACTTCCACTGCAGTCCCATATTCATGAAAATTGGGACGCGACTATGCGAAAACAACCAGAATTCCACCTCCACTGTGACTTCTAACAGAGACTCTGGTGAAGTGTTTCTGGAAGCATGTCCTATGAGATGCTCTGTGCAGGAAGGGTTCAGAGGTGGGTGAAGTTGGGACAGTGTCCTGTGGAGCTTCACAGTGTGCATTTGCCTACTAAAGGCAAATTGTCTACGTAACCTTGGTCATGGAGTTTTGGTGAAATGTTTGATTCAGTGGACCTTTGAGAGGAAGATTAGTGGCAGATCAGGTTGGGATGAGGGAGATAGAAATATGATAAAATTGGGAGGGTGTATGGTGTGGGGGAAAGGACATGGACTTCAGAGTTGGGGAGACTTGGGTAGAGATTCTGCCTGTGTGATGTTGGGCAACCCCTCAGAGACTGTTGCCTCATAGGGCCAACAATGGCTCTCATGTGTGACCTCAGATGAAGCCATAAAAACACCTAACACATCAGGGTCAGCTTGACCAGTCATAGCTATTAATACTCTTAAAATAATTAAGTTTCAAAAGTGTATTAAGAGAATGTAGCTTGATTGGGAATAAATAAATATTACTTGACAAAAGTTTCTGTGACTAAATAAGTTTAAAAAGATGCTTAGTTAAGCAAGGGACACAGTTTTCTTTCTGCAGGACTTCTCAGTGCCTTTAGTTGATTTCTTATCCAACTCCATCACCAGTCATGTTTCTTAGGATTACCAATTCTGATTTTCTTAAAGGGAAAACTATTTTTCCATAACTATTTCCCCTTTGTGTCCTCTAAGGCAGGGGTCCCCAACCCCTGGGCCGAAGACTGGTATGGGTCCATGGCCTCTTAGGAATGGGGCCACACAGCAGGAGGTGAGCAGTGGGCGAGCAAGTGAAGCTTCATCTATATTTGCAGGCGCTCCCCAGAGCTAGCATCACTGCCTCAGCTCCACCTCAGATCATCAGGCATTAGATTCTCAGAGGAGCCCTAGTCCCTGGTGCCAAAAAGGTTGGGGACCGCTGCTCTAAATCGTACAGTACTTGGAATCTTTTGTGGTATTTTGAATATTTACTATGAAGTATCCTAAAATGAAAGGATGATTGACATGTATGACGTGCAAGGTGAGAGAGAATAAAGCCAACATTTATTGAGTGAATGCTTACTATGTGCTGGTTATTCTGCACATAGAATCTTGTTCATTTTTCACAAAAGTCATATGTAATTTTATTATCCTTTTATTGACTGGGAAACTGAGGTTCAGAGAGCTCAACTATATAAGGCTATCTGGGTTGTTGATGGCCCTGCTGGGCTTCAAACAACTTCAGGCTGACTCCAAAGTCCTGGAGTGGTGGGATGAGCGTGGACTTTAAAGAAGTCAGAAAATGAAAAGGAATCACATAGAGGAATGAGCAGCTCCTTGGGCAGTGAAATGAAAACAGAGGTGCCCCAAGGGGGAAAGTGAGTTAGCTGGACCACGTGCTTGCCTCCGGCTGGAGAGCTGGGGCTGGGAGATAATTGAAACAATGAAGAATGGGGTTAAGTTTCCTAAAGATTGACAAGCCAATAAAATGACAGTCTTCATCTAGATTAGAGGATGGAAAATGGGGGTAATTGGAAGAAATTGGCTATTTCTGCCTCCTTTGGCTGAGCCCTGGACCTTACATGTGTTCCGTTTGGATCAATTGTGGTTTTCCTGTCCTGCTTCTAGTCTTTGTTTTATTATTTTTTTTTTCTAATTCCTGAAAAAGGACTTCGAAGCCAGTTTCTGAGAAATAGATTTTTAAAAAATTTTATATGGGGTTGCTTTCGTAACTTAATATTACTTATGGTCGTTAGCAATAGTCCTTTGAATATTAGAAATAAAATCTTTAGGTGACAAAAAAGAGCTTGCTTCTCTCTCATTTGGGACTGAGGATTCTTTTTCTCAGAAGAATAAAATGGAACTTGGGAGAATTAAGCTTAGAGAGGGAAAAATGGAAAGTGGGCTTGAAGCCGAAGCATTCAGGTTCTAGTCTTAGCAAAGACTAGAGGCACCGCCCTAGCTGTGTGACCTTGGGCAAGTTTCTTAACTTCTCTGGTGTCAATTTCCTCATCTGTCAAAGAGGGGGTTGAACCAGGTCATCTCTAAGATGTATTCCAACTCTAATATTCCATAACCATGAAAATATCGTGTGGGCATGGGATAAATAATTATACAATAAAAACTCTAGACTGTCGGTGAGATGAGGCTTGGGGTGCTGGATTTGGGGGGGATCTCCTTCATGACATCAACCTAGAGGATTAGAGGTGTCCCCCAAACTCTGAGCCCTATGCTGTAGCTCTCAAAGATCATGGGTCACGGCGGTTACAAGAAGGTTCGCATCTTAGCCCAGCCACTTTACTAGCTGAGGGACTTGGCCACGTGATGTTATCGTAGTTTTAAAAAGTGTCCCAGAGTTTGTGATACACTGTTAGTTTTGGGAATCCCTGGTGCCAGGCAACTTGCAGGTGTTTTCACCTCTAAAATGGTTTGAAATCAGTTATTTTCTTATCCTCCAAAACTGAAGTAATTAAACGTACACGCTCGTAACGAGGGTTAAGTGAGATAAGTAAACTCCTGTCTATTGACTCCGTATGTGTTATTGTGGCTGCCCGCTCCTGTCTACCTCCAGGCCCTTTCTACACCACCTTTGCCCCCAACACATCCTTCTCCCTTACAGATGTCCCTGTTGTCCACTCCGCTTTCTTCTTTGAGCCTTTGTCCCAAAGCAGCTGTCTCTTTTTTCTGGCACCTGCCTGTTGGGCTGGCCATTTGGCAGGGCCAGTTTTCCATTTTTCCTAGTATGTTCCAGTTTTACGTCCTCCTTGTCTGAGATTAGAATACTGAAAGTCAGGATTTTTAAAAACATAAAATGTTTTCTCTTTATTATAAAAGTGATTCATACTTACAGCTGAAAATCTAGAAGAAAAAATTAAATCCTCATTAGTCTAAAACTAACAGTCAGATACAATCACTGTAAGCCCTTATGTGATATTCTCTCACATTCTTTTTGTCTACATAAAATGTTTTTGAACATAATTGTGATCATATAATATGTATAATTGTGTACCTGAATTTTTCCTATAACATTATAACAACCACTCAAGATATTATCACAAATTCTTCTTAAGTGCACTTAGTAAAAGGAGTCTAATACTCCATCAAGGCAGGTGGCCCATAATTTCTTTAATGATTTCTTTTTGTTCATCTGAAAGATGTCTGTTGAGGGTCCAGGCTGGGCAGGCACTATGTGGACTATTAGACACTTAGGCTGTGTCTGTTTTTCTAATAGTTTACATAGTCCTGGGGCAAATAATTTTGTATATAATGTACTTTTTTTTAAGTTTGGAATTATCTTCTTAGGCTAGGTTCCCAGAAGTTGGAGGCAGATGACTACGGTTAGTAGAAAAACCATAGGTCTCTGAGTCAGACAACCAGCTCCACCTTTCAGCAGCTGCATGACCCTGGACAAGTCATATACCCTCTCATAGCTTTGCTTTCTCACCTCTAAAATATGAGTTAGAAAGCCCCCCTCCCAGGACTAATATAAGAATTCAGTGGTAAGTGCTAGAATGAGGTTTGGTACATAGTTAGCACTGAACAATAACCACCACAAAAAATGTCATACTGTTGAGTTTGAGTGTATGAACATTTCAGACATTCTGCAGGCTTTTTATCAATAATAGATCAAGGCACGTCTTGATTACCCTTCTCAGCTGTCATCTCATTTCAGCTCACTCTGGGCCTGGAAATGTCTCAACTAGGCTCTTCTCTCTCTTCATTTACCCAGGAACACCTCTCTGTGAGGCCACAGGGAAGGAAGTGGGCTAGGAGGTATAATCTAAAGACAACGAGATCATCTGCTCTCCTAAACTGTCTCCCGACCATTCTTCCTTGGTGCCTGATATCTTCCTCCCTCAGGGGACTTCTCCGGTCTAGAAAGGGGATCTGGACTTGTTCTTGGAGGGTGTACTTTGAAATCTGTCACCATCCTATTAGATTCTGGGCTGAAACCTTTCTGAATCCAGGCTTCTCTGCCTGGAGGAGCCAGGGCACCCTTCCCAAGGTTGAGAACGACCAAAGGGCCGTGTGAGGGCTTCAGCCCATATGGTGTCAGTTGAATGTGATGAAGATTGGCTGCAGTACCGCTTTGCCTCACACTCTCCTCTGCTCGGGCACATAGCCCTCCGCTCAGGTCTGGCCGATTTTCGCCTAGTGAGACTCTTCCCCAGTACTGTCAGATCTTCGGATTTTTGAAAGAGAAGCCAAAATATCTGGATTTAATAACATAAAATAATCTCCTAAGTTTTGAATATTAGCAAACTCTTACTTTTCCTTCAAGACTTTTTCCAGCTGTCACCTCTGCTGAGGAGTTGTCCCTTTCCCCCCAGCCTCCTCGGTGTCCCCCACAACCTCTACTTCTCTCCATCATTGCACCTCATTCATCTGGCATAGCCTGGCAGGGCCACTTACCTGTTCCTCTCTCACATTTGTCCCTGAGTTATTTGAGGGTAGCCACCTGACCCGAGTCACATACCTAGCACAGGGCTGGGTACAGAGGGGTGCTCAAAAGACATCTGGAAAGAACAGATGAATCGGTGACTGATGAAAAGCTGAAGCAGGTAGATGGAATGTTATGATATAGAACTTGCAAACTCAAGGACCAGGCTGTTTAAAAACAACAATTCCTGAAGTCAGCCACATTTGACATAATAGGTGCCAGACTGCTTGTAATGTGAACAATCTAGTTTCTGCCCTATTATGTGGGTTAAGCAAACTGCCCAACAAACCATCCCCTGGGGCTGGTATACTGCCTTCTTTGGATATCCCTAAGTGGGAATGGATTGCACATTATACTTTGTAAAATAACTGTGCCCATGTTTAAATGCAAGAAAATGAAACAGGATGTAAATGACATCAATTGTTAGGTTAGCCAGGATATGGCGAAGTTCTTTCCATTAAAAATTTTATTATGGTTATAATGAATAACTTGTTCAGTTGGAAATAATTCTGATGGTGAAAAATGCAGAAAAGTACAAAGAATATAGCAAACATCCCTGTACCCACCATTCTGAATTGCCACTAACATTTTATTTTCCTCAAATGTTTTTATAGGAATGAAACTTTAAAATTACAGATAAAGTTGAAATTCTCTTTTCCCATTGCTCCCAGTCTACTTACCCTACCTCCTCCTTCTCCCCAATTTACCCACCTCACATGCCACAAGCGCTGGCATTCTGTGGTTAGTGGGGTTCCTTCTCATCTTTCTTTTACGTTTGGCATTGTTTTTAGAACAATAAATAAAAATGAGAAAACAAAATAATTTTACCTTTCTTTATCCAATCCCTGTTCTGTTAGATCCCAGGACAAGAGGCCTAACGTCTCAGTTTTGGGGAATGAAATATTTTAGTAGGCATCATTAGGAAGAGAGTGGTTCTTAGACCAAGATGATGCTTTACAGGGCAGTCTAATGTGTTGGTGGGATTATACATGTCCAGCACAACCAGACAAATGATGATTTATTCAAAGTTTACAACATGGTGGGTGCTTTAAATACATAACCTCATTTATGCTTCCCAGAAGACTGTGAGGAAAATATCTCATCCCTATTTTACAGATGAGGAAACAGAGGCTTAGAGGGGGGTGGGATATCCCAGGCTACTCAGCTGACAGTCACGGCTGGATCTGAACCCAAGTCTGCCCGACTCTGGTGCCGAGCTGATGACAGACAGCTGAATGACACTGGCTGCAGATGGATCCAGGCCGGCTGGCTGAGGCTCTTGTTCTCATTAAATAGGGTTTCTATTTGGAGCTCTGTTTTTTTTCACTCACTCATAATTTTTCTGAAACTCTCTCTCCTTAGGGCAACATTTTCCATCACCAAAGGTGACTTGTTTTGAAAAAGTTTGAGTAAAAACAGCGCTATATTTCTTGCTTTCCAGAGAATGGAAAAACACATGCTATTCAGTCGTGTTTTTAACAGCTCCTTTAAGAAGCAACACACAGACACTCACATAAATTATTTCTTATTTGTTAATTACCCTAAATGCCATCCACAGTTTTTCCAAAAAAACAATTGGGAACGTGAGTTAAGAAATTGAGTAATTTTTTGAACCTATTTATTTTCCTTATAAAATCTGTATCCTCTGCTTTAGAGAAATAAATGTGTTTGCTCTCTCTCAACTTAGTTATTTAACGTTTTCCAAGGGTCAGCAGACTTCCAGGTACTTTTCGGGTATTCAAGTAGACGCGGTTCCTATCTATGGGATTTTTGCCTGAAAAATCTCGTAAGTTGAGCAAAGGTATACAAAGATATATAAATGAATAACGGCGAGTAATTGTACAGTGCTTTGCACTTTAAAACGTGGATTCACATACAGTCTTTCATCGAGGACCCTGGATGGCAGGGGAGTAGACGATTTATTAAAATAACTTATTCTCATTTTAAAACTACTTATTCATTTCCCAGGACTGCTGTAACAAAGGGCCACAAACTGAGCGGCTTCAACAGCAGAAATTTATGTCTCACAGTTCTGGAGGCCGGAAGTCTAAAATCGAGGTGTTGGCAGAGTTTGTCCTCAGTGAGAGAGACACTGTTCTATGCATCTCCCCCAGCTCTCGGTTTGCTGGCATTCCTTGGCATCCCTTGGCCTGTAGTAGCATCACCCCAAGCACCTTTTGCTTTCATGGTATTATATGTGCATTTCTATGTCAGATTTTTCCTTTGTGTGAGGCACTAGTCAGATTAGGGACCCACTCTACTCTAGTATGACCTCATTTAAACTTAACTAATTACATCTGCAATGACTCTGTTTTCAAATAAGGTCCCATTCTGAAATACTGGGGGTTAGGATTTTGATATTAGATTTTTGGGGGGTGTGGGGGAAGACACAGTTCAACCGCTAATAGCCTCATAGTGGATGCTATGCTATCTTGCTCAGATTACCTTTCAGGAATGAAAGGCTTATTCCCACAGCTGCCAACCCTCAGCTATCAGCCTTTGCTGAGAATTGCTTTCAACTGAAGAGAGTCTTCTGGTCCAAGGTCACACTCCTTCCTGGGGGTAGTCATTATTCAATGACCAGTCTCTCTCTGCATGTGTATAAAACCCTCTCCTCAACTTGGACAATTCTAAGAGGACATCGTGGCTTCAGGACTCCCCAAGGGGTTGACCAAGGCCTTGGCTGTGACCACGTTGCAGCCCAACTCCTCCCTCTGCTCAATCCAGCAGGTACTCTTTCTGTAGGTGTGGACCCTGTGTGCTAACCTCCATCTTGAAGTCTGCCTACTTGGGTGGGGAGTGGTGAACTGCAACACACTCTAAAAAACCCAGAGCAGAAAAGAGTCCTGTGTCCCTGACCTCAAGGAGCTGCCTTCTCAGCCCCGTATTGTTTACATCCGAATTGTGATGTGAGGCAGAATTAATCGCTCCTTCATTTAAGCGGTTACTATTTGCGGTCTCTGCCACTACAGCAGCATCTATATGCTAAGCACCTAGTGGGGCTCAGTGCAATCTGCACTGAGTAGGTGATCATGTTTGCTGAGTTCACATGGTCCTTTTAGCTTGGAGATTCCAGGATTCCCAGAATCTGTGAACACAGCATGTTGGGCAGTTGTCCCCAAATCTGTGTATCACTAGGGAAATGAACAATTAATTACTTGTTTGGGGTTACATCCAAGACCTCTAACAGCACTGTGTTTGTCGCGATGGTTGTGATGGCTGTGGGGTGGTCAGCTGGGCAGCATCTGCAGATGGCAGTTGGGATGCACTGGTGTGGGGGAAACTCACTGAACTTTGCTTAGGGGACTTAGTTCCAGCTTCAAATGTCTCTCTTCCCACCTCTGTTATTTTTTGGGCTTCAGGTGCCTCATCTCTAACACAGGACTAACTAATTGAAAAGTACCTCGCTCCGCATACTTCAGAAAGTTGCACAAGACCAAATTGAGCCCAGATGAAGGGCTTTGAAAGGTCAACGGCACTGTCTAAATACACGAGGTGCGATTATCATGATTGGTATTGACATTAAAAGGCTGTTTTGGTCACAGGTTGTGCGAAGCAATGCTTGACAGATGGTGTTCCCATAATGCTCCCAGGGGCCTTGTTACTGGGGGATTTTCCACTGAATGCAGTTCCCTTTCAAAGTTTTGTTTTGAAACCAGAGAGCCAGGGAGGAGCCTTGGTTAATCCTGGATGCGGGCTGAGCAGCTCAGCTAGCTGTGCAGGGAGCAGGCCTTTTATCTAGGCCTGGACCTTTTGCTGACCTGGGAAGAGAAGCTCTTTCAGTCCCTAAGACAGCTGGCCACGGTTGACCAAATGTGAGTTGCAAGCTTATTGCAGTTCCCAGAAGCCTCTGGACTGAGCTGAGCCAAACTCTCTGCCTTTGTCTTGATGATATGCATTCTTTGGGGCAGGGGTGTATGTGTATGTGTGAGGGAGGGGGAGGAAGAGGGAAGGGAGGAGAGGGATCATAGCATACCGGAGCTGGAGGTGACCTTAGAACCATCTAATCCAACCTCTTCATGTTACCAGCCACGACACAAGGCTCAGAGAGGTTTAGTATCTTGCTTAACATCACACAGCAAATGAAGAGACAGCTAAGTGCAGAGCACAGGATTTTTTAAACTCTAGGCCAGGGACCGTTTTCCCTCCTCCTCTCCCCTTTCCCTCTGCAGAGGCTCAGCAGAGCTGGGGAGTTGGTGGGGAAGGAGTGGACTAATTTGCTTGGACCCAATTTCACATTTCAATAACTGGTTCTTTCCTTTGGTGTTGCTAGATCCTTGTTAGATTGGCTGCTGCTCAATAGCAGCCAGGGGCAGTGACCCAGCTAACCCTGGTTGACCCTACTTTGAAATGCAATAGGAAGTTGATTATGGTCTGGTGCAAGGGTAGCATGACATCCTCTGCTTCTCAACAGACTGCGCCAACGGTGTCCTGAAATTCCTCCATTAAAGGCTCTCTTTGGGGCTGCTTTCCCGTGATTCCTTTATTTAAGATGTAAATACCCCTGGGAGCAGCAACACTTTTCCATCTGACCTGCTATTGTTGCCTGAGAAGGTCTGGGATCTCAGAGCAGGTCCTGAGAGAGAATTGAGCTGAGCACATGTGGAGTGGGGCGGGGTGATGGTGAGAGTAAGGAAGTGAGGACCTGGGTCATGGGAAATGCTTTTTTCTCATGCACAGCTCTAGTGAGGGCTGGAGGGCTCTGTGGGCCTGGCCCCTGCCTGGGTAAGGGGCGTTCGCCCTTCTTGCCTGGTGATCTTGTTCTGACTCCTGATTTCATCCAGGCTGCCTGGGAAGTCCAGGTTGTCCTCATATTTGGCTCCTCCTACAGATGGGGGAAGGGGTCTGGGAGGTTCGGTCCACAGGAGAGCAGAGGCTACTTGGAGACAAAGGCCCAGGCAGAGGGCTAGCTGCCACTTCTGGCCATTTTGGGGGCATGGAAGGGCTCTGAGGGCCTTTCCTATGCTTAAGGCCTTAAGGTGGCCTTGTCGCAAGAAGCTGGCTCAGTGCTCTGTGATGGCCATGGGAGGGTTTGGGAAGGCATCTTTGCAGAGGCAGGGAGGCCCCCCTTCTTTCTACTGTGATTTCAGGGGAAACAAGAAGAACCTTCTGACTCCTAAATACATACATCCCATACACCCTCATCGGCTCTCTCTTCTCACCAACAGATCAACATTTTTTTGGGGAAAAAAAAAATTACAGAAATAAAGTCATAGAAAACAGAAATGCATAAAGGAAAAACAGAAACAATCACCTGTTGCCCAGAAAAAATACTGTGAGCACTTTGGCTTGTGTTCTCCCAGTATTTGGTGTGTGTGTGTGTGTGTATGTGCATG
>NW_011888797.1:5636899-5638155 GCF_000151845.1 Pteropus vampyrus | reverse complement strand
TCTAGGATAAATCTGGGGACAGTATGAAGTAGCAGCTAAGTGCAGGCTTTGGAACAGACCACTTGAATGCTGGCTGGACCACTTACCAGCTGTGGGAGTTTGAGCCTATTATTCCTTTACTTCTCTGAGGGTCAGTTTCCTCATCTCTCAGTGGGACCAGTGGTGATTGGGAGGATTAGATGAGTGAATACATATGTGTAAGGTGTTTAGAACAGTGCCTGGCACGTAGTAGGTGCTCAGTTACTTTGTAGTTATGCCAAGAATTCATTGTATTAAGAACTGGTGAATAGTTGGGTAAAACTTCCTGGCCGTCAGGGTGGGGTTGGAGCCAGCTTGTACTCCCACCCCCTCCTGCCTTTTCTGGTCTGCTTGCCCAGGTTAGATTTAGCTTTCCCAGTCAGGGCCCCAGGGGGGGACACTCCAGAGGGTCTTTCTGGGTACTTCTCTTCTAGTTCATGCCTTTGAAGATGAAAATCCTCCTGGGGAGGCGCCACACTCACTGATTTTGGCAGGAAGGGAGAAGACATTCAGAAAGAGGAGAAGAAAGGAGCTGCAAAAGGCACAAAGAGAATGTGTGAGACACCGAGATTCGCTCCCCCAGGACAGGTATGTACTCAGTTTCCCCTCCTGGATGCCTTCTCTCAGGTCCCCACTGCCTGAGATTCAGGGAGGCTAAGGGGGGTCAGCCAGACCCACTTCAGATCCCTCTCTGTCCCTTCCTAGGTTGTAGGGATGAGAAAAGCCTTCATTTCCTCACCTGTAAAATGGGGATAATAACCCCTTATTTCCTTGTGGTGAGGTTAAATGCAATAATGTATCTGTGGAGCTTGCTAGAGTGCCTGGAACAAAATGTGAAAGCAGCATATAGTCATGAAAAACAAAACAAAACAAAACAAAACAAAACAAAACAACAAAACAAAACAAAACAAAACAAAACAAGAGACCTGAAGAAATATTTCTCCAAAAGAGACATATGAATGGCCAATAAACACACGAGAAGATGATCAACATCACTAATCATTAGGAAAATGCAAATCAAAACCACAATGAGATGTCACCTCACACCCATTAAGATGGATATTATTTTAAGGAAAAAAAACAAAATATATTGATGAGGATATGGAGAAAATGGATCCATCGTGTGCTGCTAGTGGAAATGTAAAATGGTGCAGCCATGGAGGAAAACAGTACGGCGGTCCCTCGAAAAATTACACAGAATCACCATGTGATCCAGCAATTTTATATCTGGGTACAGA
>NW_011888797.1:5628222-5635724 GCF_000151845.1 Pteropus vampyrus | reverse complement strand
TGATGTGTTAAAAACCCTTGTAGACGAGAATGAAAGACCTGTTTGCCTGTTTGGCTTATTTTCACAGAGTATTTGGAACCACTGTGGTCCTTTCTTATCTTGCAGACCATGTGACTTGTCTTCGGAGTGAGAGCAAAAAGGAAGAAGCAGAATGGTGTCTTTGATCTAAGTGACCAGAGCAGCAGGTGGGCAGGCTGGTTATTGCCTCATTGCATCCTTAAGAGAGTCTTCACGGTCACTGCAACTCTCACTACCACCCTGTGCACACCGGGATTGCCAATTGCATTAGTTAGCTTTTGCTGTGTAACAAATGACTTCAAAAATTAGTGGCTTAAAACAACAGCCTTTGTTTAGCTCATGAGACTGTTTGTGATTTGTCTCTCTTATCTGGGCCAGGTGGGACTTTTGCTGTTGGGTTTATGCATCTGTGGACAGCTGCTAGATGGCCTGGGGGCTGGCTGGTCTAGGATGGCCTCACCTGAGTTGGCTCATCTCTGCTCCATGTGACCTCATATTCTTCAACAGGCTGGGCTAGCCCAGGCTTTTTCCTGTAATAGTGTCCCAAGGCAGAGACAGAGAGAGAGAGATAGAGAGAGAGAGAGAGAGAGAGAAGTGAGGTCCAGTCTTGGAACTGGCTGAATATCACTTCCACCGCATTTTATTGGCCAAGAAAATAAGTCATGAAGCCAGCCCAGATTCAAAAAGTGGGGAAGTTGATTAAGAAGGGGAATAACTGTGGGACTCATATTGCTCAAATAATGCTATAGCAAACTCTTCTGGACATTATCAGACAGAATGAAGCATGCTGCTCTTGCACTTGTCAGTTCATTCATGCACTCATTAATTCACATTTAGCAAGTGGTTCTTTGTAATCCTGATCTGAGTGGCAAAGGGCTACCAAAATGCCTATGAAGAAATTGCTGCTCCAGTAGTAAAAAAATAGCAATGCCCCCTTTGAATTGAGCCCGTATGTGTGCTGGACACAGAGCTACTTTAATATAATCCTCCCCAAATTCTATATGTTAGGTATTGTTCCCATTGTGTAGATGTAGAAACCGAGGCCCAGAGAACTTAGGCCATTTGCCCGATGTCACACAGCTAGTAATTGAGGGAGTGGGATTTGACCCAGATCTGACTTTAGAGCTTCCATTCTCAGTATTTGTGGCCTCTCCTACCTTGGAATTTTTCTGTGCTTTATGCCCTTCAACTTTGACCGAGCTCGTTTGCGACAGATGCAACTAAATGCTAAGGAGCCACACAATTAATTGGAGATCTGAGCCCGCATGTAGGATCATGACCTAGACAATTTGTGAGAGCTGCTGGGACATTTTAGGTAAAGGTATTGGGGGCCCAAACTCACTGGGTAATTGCTGTGTCTTGCTCTGGCCAGATGTGGGCAGAGTGGGCTGCTCACTCTCTCCTGCCTCAGCAGCTGATCCTTGCCTCTCTCCAGCAACTGCCTGGGTGGGTGACCGTCCACCATTCATTCTTTGTCAGCGTGGGGATCTATTCCCTCGGGCCAGAGTCTGCTCATCACCTGCCATCTGCCCCATACAGAGAAAGCCGATGGTAACCCGAGAAGGCCAGAGGTGAGGTTTAAACAGAATGCAAGGTTGGAAGGGGACTGCTGGGTGGAAATACCCCAAGGACACATTGATTTCCCTAAATGCCCTCTGGCATAATAAAGGTGCCCAGAATCCAATCAGCCGCCCTTTTGAAAGAACATGAGGCAGCTGCTCTTTTTGAAAGAGCAGGAGACCAAGCTGAAGCCAGGCTGGGGTTCTTTGTCCTGTTTCTTTTCTGGCTCTTCCCTTTGGCTTATGGTATTCTAATCTGGAGGATGAAAACTGTGCGCATTCCATTTTATTACAAAAAAGAGATTGAGACCCAGCAACTAACCACATACAAAGTGTTTTACAAGTGGCTTTTGCAAACATGCATATTCCCCGCCCCATTTGGACACAGTCCCTGTGATGAAGGATATCATTATCCCCATTTTATAGATAGGGAAACTGAGCCCCAGAGAGACTACATGATGTGGGGGAAAGTGTGCAAAATGAGGAGCTGGGGAGCTGGGAGATCAAGACTCCAACCTTAGTTTTCCCATCTATAAAAAGGCAAGGGTTGGCCCCTTGCAGCCCTAATAACTTTTGCCAAATTGCTTCTTGATAAACATCTTTGACTGCTTGCCTTCTGCCTGTCCCAAGACATCCACACCTCCTAAATCGCCCCAGAATTTCTCCACCTCACCACTATTTTGCCAGATTCTTTTTTTCTCAGTATTTTGTGCCTTGGCTTGCCCTGAAGCGAACTCGATTTCTTCACCCTCTGCTTCGTGGCGTCAGCCACTTGGTGGTGCTGTGGGAAGATGTTTGTTCTCAAAGTCACCTGAATGTTTCTCCCAGGGAACTTCAGGTTTAAAGGCAGGGACACCAGAAATGATGCTTAGTGGGGAAGGAGTTGTGGTTCATACCTGTGCGTGTGTTTCTGGCATTTGTCCGCATCCTGTAATTTGGGCAGTGGAGTTCTGAGTTCAGAGGTTTCAGGAGTCCCTAGTGAGGTGCTTGCATTGGAGGGGCCAGGGAAAGACAGATCTGAAAAGTCTCCTTATTCACCCAAATTCCTGGAAGTTTCTGTCAAGCTGGGGAGGGCGTCAGCTTATCTCCTCCCATGTATAACATGCGATTTCTTTTTGGAGCCATTAGATATGTGGTCATATGGCCTTTATCTTTCAGTGTGCTGATTTTTTTGTGACTCTTCATATAACTGCTGTGCTTGAGATGGGGTGTTGCTTGCATGCAAGATGCAGTGTAGCCAAAATACCCGAGTTTGAGTCCTGGCTCCCCATTTGTGAGCTGTGAGACCTCAGGTAAGGCACTCAGCACATCAACTGAAATGGGAGGGAACATAAAAATATCTAATCCCAAGTGAGAAATGATGAGAATTAAAAGAGACCACTGAGGTGAAAGCATTTTGTAAACTGCAAAGCATGATAATGACATAAAGAATTAGAAAGTTCCTGAGGGCAGAGGACTCTTACACTGCTCTTTATCCATCTCCAGTCCTGGCACAATGACTGCATCTCATAGATGCCCAAGGAACATGTGTCGGATGAATGAATGAACAGGTGGAGGCAGAGATTGTGAAGGGAAGGGCAGATTGAAAATGTGCCTATTCAGTTAAGGGTTTCGAAGGATGAAGCTGGTGAGAGAGTAGGAGAAGCAGGCCCTTGAGAGGAATTTGGGGCACGCGCCTCATCTGCCAGGAAGGCAGCTCACTATCCCTCACCAGCTGGCTGGCTGGGCAGCCCGGCTCCACTTGGGCACAGCTGCCAGACCCTGGGCCATCTAAGGCCTATGCGACTGCTTCAGAGCTTCTGCCATCAAGGACAGGCTGGTGACGCTCCTGGAATGCTCTCCCTCTCGTGCCTGCTTTTACAGCCTAAGTCCCTGGTGACAGTAAACATAACTGATGCAGGGCCTGACACTGAGCTGCCCTGGGTCTTGGCAGGGCAGGGCTGAGAGATGTGTATCCCATGGTTAGGAAAACAAATAAGAACAGGACAGGTAAATATATACGACTATATAGGAAATCTAGATCTCAAGACTATTTTTCCTTGACCTAGTTTTTTTCTTTTGTGTGGGATTGAATTACTTGGGAAATTGTAATTGTTTTACATGGTTATGGACCTGATGTTGTTTCCATGTTATAGACCTGATAGATTAAATCTGATAATTTTATTATTTAAACACTGATAATAGCAGCTACCATTTTATCGTGCTTGCCACATGCCTATGTAGGTACCATGCTAAACATTTCATGGACATTATCTCATTTAGCCCTTAAGGTCAGCATTAAGCCTGTAGAGTTATATCATTCAACTCTATACAATAATTATAACTATGATACCCATCTTACAGAGGAGAGAACTGGGGTTCAATCTTTAATTATTTACCGGGGTTTTAGAGCTAGCAGGTGAAAGAGCTGGAACTCAAGCTAGTCATTCATCCATTTATTCATTCCACAAATAGTTATTGAGCACCTATTACATACCAGGTACTGAGGATTCATAAGCAAATAATGTAGATACAAATCTCTGCTTTGTCCAGATAAACACAACAAGTAAGTGGATTATGTATTACAGGCTGGTAAATGCAATGGTAAAGAATAAAGCAGAGAAAGTGAGTAAGAAGAACCAGTGGCTAGGGGGAGGGAGGAGAGGGTGGGCTGCAATTTTGAATAGGATGGTCAGGAAAGACCCCGCTGACAGGATGACATCTCAGCAGGCAGTTGCAGGTGCCGGGTTACTGAGCTGCATGGGTCCGAGAGTAGAACTTTGATGCATCTGAACTTTGTCCAAGGGGACAAATTGAAAAATTGGAGTTCAAGGAAGATTTCTATGGATTCACCTATCCCTTAAGTTTATTCTCTCTTTCCTGGACTATGCATTTCCAGAGTAATAAATAGAAAAGTAAATTAAGGAGGAAGCAAAGGTAGTCGAATTCATCTGTCCATCCATCTACCCATTTATTCATCCATTCGATGTTTCTGTGGCACCCGTTACAAACCAGATCTATACTTTCATTAGGAAGAATAAGATCTAGATTTGTACTGTTGGATGCAGTAGCCACTAGCCACATATGGTTCTGTGACTAGGGAACTAAAATTTTAATTTTATGCAATTCACTAAATTTTAGATCAAGAAAACTTGGAGCAATGTAAAATATTTTTCTGTCACATATAATCTTATCGTTTTACTAGGATTACATTCAGTTTAACCATTAAAGTCTTAGCTCTAACTTGAGATTTAAGGGAAAAATAAAGGATTTTGAAGACAGTACAAAAAGAATGTAAACTATGTCATCAATGGATTTTTATATCGATTACATATTGATTACATATTGAAATGATAATCATTTGGACATACTAGGTTAAATAAAATACATTATTAAAGTTAATTTCCTTTTTTTTTTAGACCTGTTTTAATGTGGCTGCTAGAAAAGTTAAAGTGATATATGTAGCTCACGTTATATTTTTATTGGACAGCACTGATCTAGACCTGAGTATCCTGGGCTCCCAGGCAACTGGGTGGTGCTGGGCACAGAGTTGAATAATTGTAATGCCATGAAGTAATTACTATAATAGACCCAGGAACTGAGAGCGCTGGGGACAGAGAACTGAGCCTTCTGTTTTGCCTAATGCAGGATCAGAGGAGGAGTGACATCTTAAGCTAGGTCTCCACAATGAGTAGGAGTTTGTCATCTGGAAGATAGGAAAAGGAGCATCCCAGGCATTGGGCACAGTGTGTGCAAAGGCAGAGAGGCATGAAACCGTGAAAAGTGTCCCGGGAATGTAGGGTGCTCGGTGGGAGGAGGTGGTGTGGATACAAATGAGGAGGTCAGCGGGCATCAGGCTGTGCAGGAAAAGAGAATGAGCATTACTCAGCAAGAGAAAGGCACGTTTGCCGGGCACCTGTGTGCCAGCCACCACACCCAATTCTTTCTTCTCCATTAGCTCATTCATTGATTCCATACATATTTGTTGAATGCCTACTATGTGCTAGACATTGTTCCAGGTGTTGAATATACGGCAGGGAACCAGACAAAGTCCATGGCCTCATGGAGCTGACATGCAGGTCAGGACAAGGAGGAAAGAGAACAAATCCAGATCAGAGAGGTCCGGTGACTTGGGCAGAGTCACACAGCTGGTGAACCATAAGGGCAGGATTCTGATCCGGGTCTTTCTCATGCTAATGCCAATGTTCTCGTTATCCTGTCTTGCTGCCCTGTGTGTCAGGCTAAAGAGTTTGGACTTTGTCCTGAGGACCACAGGAGATCAGTATAGTCTTGGGAGAGGGAGACACAGGGTCAGATGTGTGTTTTAGGAACAAACTGTGGTGACTACATGGAGGGAGGATGGCACTGAGGAGATTGACTAAAGTGCGGTAGTTCTTGCTTTGTAGTTCTCGTAGGCACTGCATTTGTCATGTGCTTACTACCCCCACATCCCATCCTTTTCTCCCCAAGTCTGTTTTCAATACGGTAACTAGAGGGATACTTTTCAAACCCAAGTCTGATTGTGTCACAGCTCTAATTAGAGTTGGCCAATGGCTTCCTGCCTGCCTCAGAATAAAACTCAAGTTCTTATGTCATTTTACAAAGCCCTGCAAGATTTGGTCCTTTGCTAACTCTCTGGCCTCAACTCCTACTACACTTTCTTTCTACTTCGTTCTACTCACAATGACCTCCTGTTTCAGGAACATGCCCAGGATATTCCTGCCTCAGGGCCTTTGCACTTACTATGCTCTATGCCTAGGAGGTTCTTCTAGATACCCAGATTGTATACTCCCTTGCTTCCTTGGGGCCTTTGCTCAAAAGTCACCTTATCAGAAAGTCGTCTTCTTAACACCCTCATCATTCTCTACCTCCTTAATCTGCTTTATTCTTCCTGCTAGCCTTTCCCTTTCCCTTTACCTGGCATGTAGTACATTTATTTGTCCATGGCCCATTGTCTATCTGTAAACCTAATGAAGACAGGGACTTCGTTTTTTTTTTTTACTTCTGTATCCCAAGTATCTGGACTCACGATGGGTCCATGGTAAGCACTTAGCTAACATGGTTGAATGCATCTGCCCATTCAGGGAATAAAATGTCAAGAAGAGCTCTTTATATCTACCCCCAGCCCTCCCAAAGCCCCCACTAACCTCCATGAAACCCAAAGACTCTTCCACTGCAGCCAATCAGAGACTTTTCCCCACACAACCCCATTCCTGTATGTGACATATTTACTCCCTGGACTTTCTGGTGGTCACTCTTTTCAGGGTGGCACAGTGTTGTTTTCTGCTTTTGGAGTCCTGCCAGTGCTTTCCCTGTTGACGGGGAATTTATCACATTTTGGTTTCTTTTCACGATAATAGAACCTTCCAACGAGTCTCCGCTGTTTTTTCTCCTCTCAGGAAGAAGCTGTCTTATTTTTCAGTATAAAGTTTAGGACAGAGAAAACAAAGCAGATGGAACTGTTGCTCAATGTTCTCTTGCCCCATCCTCATCGCAAGTACACGAAGAAGGGAGAAAAAGAAAGAATGTACCAGGAATGTAAAACTGAAATCTACAAAAAGAGTCGAGAACCGTCAGTAGCGGAGGGTCATCATAGGTCATCTTTCCCGATGATATCACTCCACAGAGAGGCAAAGGCGCCTGCCCGAGGTAGCACCACCAGGTACAGCAGGGGCTAGAAGTGATTGTCCCCATACTACAGTGGATACTTAAACTGATGCTCTTACTGAATATGAGTTTTCTGCTCTCTTAATCACTAAGTGGATGAGGAAAATTGAAAGTAAGATCTCAATCTGGGTTATTTCAGTCGAATCTTTGTAATGTCCACTGACTCTATTTATAGTTCTGTTTCCTGATGTCATCTATCGACCCCATGAAAAGGCCTTTTGTATTCTTTTATACACACAAATATCATACCAGTGGGAACGGTATACAATATTAAGAGCC
>NW_011888797.1:5623236-5628172 GCF_000151845.1 Pteropus vampyrus | reverse complement strand
GGCCTTTGCACTTACTATGCTCTATGCCTAGGAGGTTCTTCTAGATACCCAGATTGTATACTCCCTTGCTTCCTTGGGGCCTTTGCTCAAAAGTCACCTTATCAGAAAGTCGTCTTCTTAACACCCTCATCATTCTCTACCTCCTTAATCTGCTTTATTCTTCCTGCTAGCCTTTCCCTTTCCCTTTCCCTAGCATGTAATACATTTATTTGTCCATGGCCCATTGTCTATCTGTAAACCTAATGAAGACAGGGACTTCGTTTTTTTTTTTTACTTCTGTATCCCAAGTATCTGGACTCACGATGGGTCCATGGTAAGCACTTAGCTAACATGGTTGAATGCATCTGCCCATTCAGGGAATAAAATGTCAAGAAGAGCTCTTTATATCTACCCCCAGCCCTCCCAAAGCCCCCACTAACCTCCATGAAACCCAAAGACTCTTCCACTGCAGCCAATCAGAGACTTTTCCCCACACAACCCCATTCCTGTATGTGACATATTTACTCCCTGGACTTTCTGGTGGTCACTCTTTTCAGGGTGGCACAGTGTTGTTTTCTGCTTTTGGAGTCCTGCCAGTGCTTTCCCTGTTGACGGGGAATTTATCACATTTTGGTTTCTTTTCACGATAATAGAACCTTCCAACGAGTCTCCGCTGTTTTTTCTCCTCTCAGGAAGAAGCTGTCTTATTTTTCAGTATAAAGTTTAGGACAGAGAAAACAAAGCAGATGGAACTGTTGCTCAATGTTCTCTTGCCCCATCCTCATCGCAAGTACACGAAGAAGGGAGAAAAAGAAAGAATGTACCAGGAATGTAAAACTGAAATCTACAAAAAGAGTCGAGAACCGTCAGTAGCGGAGGGTCATCATAGGTCATCTTTCCCGATGATATCACTCCACAGAGAGGCAAAGGCACCTGCCCGAGGTAGCACCACCAGGTACAGCAGGGGCTAGAAGTGATTGTCCCCATACTACAGTGGATACTTAAACTGATGCTCTTACTGAATATGAGTTTTCTGCTCTCTTAATCACTAAGTGGATGAGGAAAATTAAAAGTAAGATCTCAATCTGGGTTATTTCAGTCGAATCTTTGTAATGTCCACTGACTCTATTTATAGTTCTGTTTCCTGATGTCATCTATCGACCCCATGAAAAGGCCTTTTGTATTCTTTTATACACACAAATATCATACCAGTGGGAACGGTATACAATATTAAGAGCCGACATTTGTTGGGTTCTAATAGCCCAGCTCGTGCTGTTCGTCATGCCTTTTCTTTTTTTGCCTTCCCATGAGCTCAATTGATCCTCAACAACATTGAACTAGGTGTTATTAATATCCCCATTTTAAAGATGAGGAAACTGAGAAACAGAAAGGAAGTTGCCGGAGATCGCACAGCTGGAGAGTGGTAAAGCCGGGGTTTAAACTCAGCCAGTTTTCATTTTGGAGTCTGTGCTCTGAGCCATGGTTGTTATTGTCTCTCTAGCCACTTAGCAGGGGAAGAAACACAGCTTCCTATTTGAATTTGAGTAAAATTTTAGTTTTTATTTGAGGTACCAGTTTCACATTCAAGTAGCTTGGGTGTTCCCAAGAAGTTTGGTGTCCAGTTGCATGCTGTAAATTGTGTTTATTGCCCATAGAATGGAAGCTTCAAGATGAGACCATTTCTGTCTTGTCCCAGTGCATCCTCAGCCCCAGGCATGTAGTGGGAAAATAAGAAATATTGTTGAACGAATAAATTGGTTTCTTACTGTTTTATGACTGTCGAATAGTCCTCTTTGGTCTCCGATACACGTAATACAGGAAAAAAGTTAAAAACAACAACAACAACAACAAAAACCAAACAAACCCTGGCTCCAAATAACTTGATTTCTCCTTAAATAAGCAATATAAAATGTATTTTTTATATTTGTTAAAAAGAATATAAAAGTGTCAGTTTTGGTTTCAATTATTCAAATGGTTGTTATCATCTTCCATTTTGCTTTTAGTATGTAAATACAGACTTTGTATAAGCTATGTGTATTAGTTAGGGCAGTACTAGCTGCTGCAACAAAACACCCTCTAATTTCAGGGGCTTAACACAACAGAAGTTTATTTCTCACTCGTGTACTAGTCCACTGTCCCAGCCAGAGGGTAGCTTTATTCCTCAGGGTGATGCAGGGACTCAGGCTTCTTTTATCTAGTGAGTCTACCATCTTTTGTGGCATTGAAGTTGTCTGCTTCCAGCTGGACAAAGTGGAGAAGGCACACACAATTTTTTGAAAACCTTGGCCTGGAAGTAGTGAACATCACTTTTGCTCATATTCCATTAGAGACAACTAGTCACCTGGCCAAGCTTGGATGCAAGGGAACCTGGGAAATATACCCACAGCTGAGCAGCTGTCCATCAGCTCCCCTATGGAAGGAGAAGCATGAATGGTGGGCAGCTACCAATCTTCTGTCGCAGTGAAGGATAAGCACCTTCTTAGGCTGCTCTTTAATGTAAGATGTCTATCAGACAACATACTTAAGTTGGAAGTGTCACAGTCTTAGGTAACTTTCCAAAACTTCATCTGGAAAAATGGAAGGCTAGTGTCAACCAAAGCACAGGCATTCATTGATGTAAGCTACAATGTCAGGCAGCTTGAAATAGGGGTCAGAGTGAGAACTTAGAGATTTGGGTTCAAATTCTGATTTAGACAGTTCCTAGCTGCCTGATCACAAGCAACTTCTTTGACACTCAGTGTTAGCAGCCAAATGGGGATCACAACATCCACCTTGCAGTTTCATGATGATTAGAGGTAATACATACAAACGTTCTGGCAGAAAGTCGTAGATAAATAACTGGTATTACTATGTTTCCTAAATCGAGATTTGTCAAGAAAGCAAATATACATTCTTTTTTTTATATAGCTCTGCAATAGAAAGTACAATAAAGAATAAGTAACGAGCCTTACATAAATATAAGTTGTAAGGCAGTGTCCATATCATGCTTGCAACTGTAGATGCTACAACATCTGTCCTGTATCCCGACCGAAGCCAGAAATCAGAGTCTAATCAAGCTGTCTGATTAAATTGCTTGTAATCATCTGAATGCTAGTAGGATCCATGGAAGATAAAAATTAAGTAAATGTTGTTATAACTGGTTTATTGAGTGTATATTTTATATCCCTTAATCCTTACACCAACCCCATGAGACATATTATGGTCACCACCACCAATACCACCTATGTTATTACCACTACCATGTTGTAGGTGTGAGAACTGAGACACGGAGAAGAAAAGGAATTGTCCAAGATGGCCAGTTACTAATGGTGGAATGTGAATTTGAACCCAGGCAGCCTGACTTCAGAATGCAAGTTCTAAATCAAGAAGTCTGGGATCTTGTTGGAGGAAATGCTTTATCTATAAAAAACACTTGAATATGATGTATGATAACATTGTGCTGAAGTGTGGTTCAAATTATAAATACTATAGGAATTCGGTCTGGAGAGGAACTCGCAGTGCTTGGGCATGGCTGCGTGCCAGGCATTGTACTGGGTGTTCCCATCCTTCCCATTTAAGGAGAGGCAGCACAGTGTATGTGGAAGACTTAGAGCACCAGCTTTGGAACTGGACAGGTAGGGTTTAAATCCAGGTACTGCTATTTACAACCTATGTAATCTCAGGCAAATTACTTAACCTTTCTAATATGGTCTTCTCAGTTGAAAATAGGGGTTATAGCAACCACTTTACAGTAGAGGGTTTACTGTCCTAAAAGGCTACCAGCCTATGGTAGGTGCTAGTCATTCAACAAATACTGATTAAAACCCTGGCAACAGGGTTTTAAATCGGGAGCAACATTGTTAGCCAGAATAAGCTAGGTTATGTTGCTGTGACAAACAATCCCCCAAATGTCATTGGTCTAACACCACACGAGTTTAATATTTGCTCACACTACTTTTCCAATGCAGGCTAGCTGGGAGTGCTCTGCCATCTTTACAGAGACCCAGGCTGGCTGGAGGAGGCTCTATTTCTGTACTTCCATGGTTGTCAAGATAAGATTGCCAAGATTATTTTTTCAGAATTGTCAGGGCATGGGTTCTACCCATTGACTCTTAAGTTTCTAAAAAGCAATGCATATCACTTTTGCTCTTATTCCATTGGTCTAAGCAAGTCGTATGGCACATCTAATTTCAAGAGGATGACGTAGTGAATTCCTATGACATCTCTGGGGAGGGAAAGAACCAGAAAATATCCAGTGAGCAATTTTAATTACCACTACAGACACAAATGTGTTTACCTGTAAAACAGATCCACTAATCCATATTTTAAGAAGAGTAAACCAAAGCTCTGAGAGGTTGTCATTTGACCAAGGTCATATAGCCTGTCCACCCGGGAGCCAGGCTCAACCCGCATATTACTCACTCTCTTTACTCTACATGCACCATGTCTACAAACTTTGTATAAATGCAGAATACAGTTTCGGGGTGGGAGGAGGGAGGCACTGCAAGTGTGAAGGACAGAATAGGAGTTGAATAAACATGGCCTCTGTGTCTCTATTATGCAATAACTAGTGTGTTCCTGGGGAAGGCAGGAAGGGGTAGAGGGGTTTATGTCAAGTCGCAGTAGAAGAGAAGTTTGGACAGATAAGAATATCAAGCACTGGAGTGTGGCAGAGGGACAGGCATGGAGGATGTGATGACTGCAGTGTTTATTAGGCCATTACTCTGGCAGCAGGGAGGGGGCTTACTGGGAGGACATGCCCTTGCAGGAGTCCAGGGTAAGGTGATAGGGATAGACAGGAGTGAAGACAGCAGGAATGCAGAAGGGGTGAACCTGAGAGCTGCAGAGGAAGGTGGAGCCGGGTTCACTAGTGAAAAAGTAAAGAACCATCAGGCAATGTGCAGAAAGCACCAGACAGTCTTCATACCTCACCCTTCCTATCCCCGTAGGCTGCACCATTTATATATATTAAAAAAAA
>NW_011888797.1:5577664-5622340 GCF_000151845.1 Pteropus vampyrus | reverse complement strand
GCTTTCTACTAGATAGATAAGATTAGAACGTTAGGGGCTTGGAAACCCCGGTCGCCGTCCCAGCCAAGCGAGGACAAAGCCTCCTGGCCGGCGCTGCGGCCTACACCGCGCGGGACAAAGGGCGAGTCGCGACACGCACCCATCCCCCTCCCAGCTCCAGGTGGCCCCGGGCCCCGGGTGGCGGCCAGGAGGTGGGGGAAGCCCCGACCGTGCCGCCCCTCGCTCCCCCTCCCCCGGGGCCCGGCGAGCGCGCCGCCCCGCCCCCGACCAGTCTGCCCGTCCTCCGGGGGAGGGGTCGGGGGGCGCGGCGCCCACATAACACTCCCCCTCTTGCGCTCGGAGCCACCCCTCTCCCCTCCCTCCTGCAGACACCACCGCCTCCCCTGCCACCGCCGCCACCTCGCCCGACACTCCGCAGCGCGCCGCGGTTGGTGGGCGGTGCGCGGACCGTGCGCACCGGGGGCGCCAGATGTGCAGTCCCCGCCGCCGCCAGTGACCCAGCCGCAGCCCGAGCGGGATCCGGCAGCTTCCCCAATGCTGCGGGGGCGACCTTGAGCGCACCCCGGCTTCCCTCGGCGGGCACCCCGACACCCCGAGCACTGTGCCCGGTCCTGCCCTCTCCAGCCCGGCTCGCCCCGCGTTTGGACATGGAGGGGGCCGCTGCGCCCGCGGCCCGGGATGGCCCCAACTTGGGGCCAGGGGCGCCCGGCTCTCCCTCGGAGGCGGTGGCGGGGGCGACTGCAGCCCCAGCGGCGGCGGCGGCGGCGGTGGCGGCGGCGGCGGCCCCGGAGCCCAGGAAGCCGCACGGGGTGAAGCGGCATCACCATAAGCACAACTTGAAGCACCGCTATGAGCTGCAGGAGACCCTGGGCAAAGGCACCTATGGCAAAGTCAAGAGGGCCACCGAGAGGTTTTCAGGCCGAGTGGTGAGTGCGGGGACACTCCGGGGGTGGGGGTGGGGGGCGCGAGTTTGGCTGGACTCTGCTGGGGCCGAGCGCGCGTGGGGCGGGGGTCTTGGGCGCTGAGGCTCTCTGGTCCGAGAGAACCCCCAGACAGACTCCTCACTCTCCCCCTAGCTCCCCGTGACTCAGGCGTGTTTCTCTCCCGAAACACTTGTTACATCCTGTCTGCGCATATTTTAGGGGTTTTTATCCCAGCAGCAAAGTAGTGTTTATGATTTGCAAACACTTTGCAACGTTGGGACCGTCGGGGTCTCCCTGGCGGGCATGCATTCAGACCATGCCCTGGAATGCCTTATGGCTCTAACTCCAAACAGACCCACGTCTTCAGATCAGAGCTGGTCCCCCAAGTCCCGTGTCCTGTAAATGAATGCGATCTCCCCACCCCCCCTTCCCACTCTCTCTGCATCTTCTCACTCTTACTCCCCATCACCCTGATGCTGCTTTCGTTGTAAGGGAGGTCGGACTCCTGCCTGTTTTTCAGAGAAAGTTAGGGAGCAAAAGTAAAGGCTGCTGCATGCCTGAGTGTTGTGACAGTTTGCGTCTGGCTTCTGGGAGGACTGAAATAAATGCCCAGGGCATGGGTAGCCACACAGATGCTGAATTGCAACAGACTCAATTAATTTCGGGTCCTGGCTGCAGGGCTTCTAAATTGCTTTAGGGATCTGGCCCAGCCATCCCACTCTTTGTGACAGCTGAAACCCTGCCAGGATCCCTGGACCATTTGCAAAGCCCCAAGAAGTGCCCCGAGTGCCTTTGGGTCTCTGGGTTGTCCCCAACTTGGTTCGTTGTCATTTTCCTTTCTGCAGAACAGGCCCCTGAAATCCACACTGCTTGTGGCTAGAGGGCTGGGTTCAAAGTGACTGACTATTGCAGAAAGATTTTGTGTGGTGTGTGGCAGAAAATTAACACGGTTCTTTGATTTGAAGCATATCAGATGTATTTTAATAGATTTTGGGCCAAAGGCAGGAACTAATTATGGGGCATTTTATGTGCACTTTTGGGGATGTTGCTTATAAACTTAACAAATGACCATAGGGAAAAAGCAAAATGAATTGTTGAATGAAGTGGTAGGTTGACATTGGTGTTTTTCTTTCATATTTGTGCAGACAGTCCTGTGGAAAAAATGGGGCACCAATCAAAAAGTTCAGCCCTCCCCCTAATTCTTAAATATTTGGATACCTGGATAACTCCTTTATTCTAAGCGTCACTGTTTGAGTTGATACAACTTTATTCTATAGCCTTTTTAAAAAGTGTTATACATTAATTAAAAATCAGAGACGTGCATTATATTTTTAAGCTGGCTCCAGTAAACACATTCTATACAGCAAGCAAGTATTTGAGAATTTGCTCTGGGCAGGTGCCATTTTTTGTAGGTTGAAAAATTTAAAGATGGGGTGGTTGTAAAAATGTCCTTGGAGGAACGCACTTTCAGGTTTGTGGAAAAAGAGGCTGAGAAACATGCACTTCATTCATGCTTTTCTTCTGAGGTGATATTCCCCAGGCTGGATGTTGAATAAGCAGAAACTAAGCTTAGCTCCTTGCTCATGTTGTCTTAATAACTGTTGAAGAATCGCGCTGGGAAGTTGGAAAGTGGAATAATGAAAAACAGACGCGGCTGGAGCTGCAGGTTGAGGATGTGAGCTTGTGAGGGGTTGAGTGGTAAGGGCGTGTCTGGGATCTGTGAGGGGACACAGAAGTCTGAATGCTGGGGAGCTGCCACAAATTGAAAGAATGAAACCTTGTCTTATGGCAGACACCTTTACGAGCTTCACGGGGGCTTCCGGTCAGGCATTCGTCTTGCCGTCTGATCCACGGAGTATGTTAGAGTGAAAGGAATTGCATCAGTAAGCGGAGCCTGCCTTTCTCTTTCAGTGGGTGTCTCCCTTTATTTGCAGAAACCCTGAACATTCCGTTGGGATTTAGTCGAATGGCCACTAGGGGGCACCCTGAGAACGGAAGAGGCTCATTTCTCAGCTGTTAAGACTTGAGTCCTGTTATTGTCCAGCCTTAGTTCAGTTTCCCATTGTGCTATTAATTTCAGCTCAATCTCTTGTTTTACTCAAAAATTATGCAACGATTTTTGAATCTGGTAGCATATCCAGGCCCCCAAATTGGCAAGCCCCAAACTGCTTTCTACTAGATAGATAAGATTAGAACGTTAGCAAAATCATCTGGTGAAAACCTTGCATTAAATAGATGGGAAAACTGAACTTTGGTGAAGGGAAGGCCTCCTTGGCCTTGAGTCCTCCCCCTGCTGAGCACACTGCTCACAGATGGTGTAAGAACGTAAGTGAGAAACAGGAATTGTCAGGTGGAAAATTCCCTGTGCCTGGCTGAACAGAAAAGGAAACAAAAATTTAAAAAAATTGGTCAGCAAGTTGTTCTTGTTCATACAGTGCTTGGTGACTCAATCTGTCAAGAGCAGCAAGAAATTTTCATTTAAAGAATGAACTGGGAGTTTTCTTCCAAGGATGCACTAAACAGCCACGATGTGCTTTTGAAGTGCTGTTGAGAATTGAGAGAGCACTGTCTCAATTCTGAGTTTTCGAGCTTCAAGGAGAATTCTGCAGTGATGTTTTATTTTCATCTGTAGCCAGACCTTTTAGAGCACGTCACAAGGAGAGCAGTATCTTTAAGCTGCTGTGCCAATGTGAGTGGCTGAAGTCGGGTGCTGGATGTCAGGCTACCCGAGATGCTGTGACGGCCGCACTCCTGAGACAGAGAAGTGTTTAAAAACGAGAATATTATGGCTTTTAATTGCACGTCCTGAAAGGCCTTCTGAATCAAACAAAACGCCGCGCAGCATCATATTTTGTGTTCCATGAAAGGCAGTTGCAAAGAGTTGCAGCATCAGGAAGTTGGACTCAGCTGGTCTAAACCTCTTCCTCATCAGGCGAGGATCCTCCTCTCTCCAGTCCCAAATGTCGTCTTGTGACCACCGCCTGAGCATGTCCACGAGACAAAGACTCAAAGTGGCTTCTTCCAGCGAGGAACAATCCCTACGATAGGGCACTCTTGCAGAAGGTTTAAGAGCCCTGACTTACATTCAAAACCCCTAGCTTTTGTGACTTTGCGTGAGCTATGTAACTTTTTGAAACCTCAGCTTTCTCATCTGTAAGATGGGCTACTAATAGTACCAACTTTATAGACTTGTTGTGAGAGTTGAATAAAATAATATATAGAAAGCCTCAAAAGGGGAAATTAGACAACTTTAGTTCCCAATTTTAGATTTTTTTTCTACGTCTCCCTTGGATTTTCATTTAGATTTTAAGAATATGATGCATGGGACAGTCAGCCTTGTATCATTCAGAGAGAGGCAGGAGGAATAATCAACTTTTCAGGTTAATTAGGGAGGTGTTCCTATAGGAAGCCAAGACAGCCAGATAGGCTCCAAACGTATCTCTACAGCCTTGAATTTAGGCTTTGTTTATTGTACAGCTCTTGTTTTGCTACAGTTTTGGGCAAGGCTGTTGAGTGAGCCCCTTTGTCATAACATAGCATGCATTTTCTTTGAGCCAAACTCCCTGGACCTTCAGGCTGCACAAAGTATTGCTGAAAAAAAAAGCAAAACCCAAAACAAACAACAGTTTGGGGAGAGGGGTCATGTGATCACCTCACTACCAAGAGCCAAGTTCAACTCTCCTGCTACACCAGGTTATCTCTTGTGAGCGGTATGTGGTGTGGCCTGGTATGAGCAGGAAGCAAGGTCTCTAGGAAGGAATGGCAGGATAGGTGGGCAAAGTGTGCCCCCAGGTGCAGAGCTCTCGTGTGAGTGATGGGGCATCCTTACCTAGCAAAGGAACCGATTTGACTCAAAATGGTGTTTTAGGCACTGGCTCAATTATTCATAACCTGGTGCTGGAAAAATGCAGATAAGGAGGGCAAATTAGTAAACTGGTCTGCTGAGCCAGGTGGCTGTCATCTGCATGGTGGCCGAGGTGCCACGTTGCAGGTAGACCCAAACCCAGTTTCAGGGAGTAAGGGACCTCGGCAAACTTGTAGTCTAAACTTCACATCCTTCAGGTGGGAAAAGTAAGGCACAGAAGTGTTAAGTGACGTTTGAGAGGTTGCACAGCTGGTAAGTGATTGAGCTGGGTCTAAGGAACAATTCTTGGTTTGGTATCTTTCCATCACTCATTTAATCTTTACTAGAGCAAGACATGATCCTCACTCTTAAAGAGTTTATAATCTAGGAGCAAAGATGAAATGTACTTACAAATATTGAACTAATTCTGCTCAGTTCAACCAAGATTTATTACCGTCTGCCATATGCTTCTCACCACGTGAAGTGCTGGGACATAAACAAGGAACTTACTGTCTGGTGGAAGAGACAGAGTGAGCAGTTGCTAGGCCATGGGTTCCTCTTCTATAGAGGACTCGATGATTTCAGGTGGCTTCTGAGTTGGACTGTAGCTCATTGAAGCTGAGTTCATTACATTGAGTTTGATCCTGGACCAAGAACACATCCTCTCCCTGTATTAGCGCTGCTGTTATTATTACTACCAGCTGATATTTTTGAGAGCCTGGGATGTGTCACGCTGTGCTAAGTGCTTTACACTATCTTTAATCCTTTCAACATACCTAAGAGGTGTGCACTCTAGTTAGACCCACTTAATGGATGGGGAAAGTACTGCTTAGGGAGGTTGAGTAACTCGCCCGGGGTCATACAGCTAGATAGTATCAAAAGTGTTTATTCCGTTGCTGTTAGTGGAATGGAGAACCTTCCTAAGGTTGCCCAGCTGGTCACCTCTGGATTTGGGTGTGGCACTCCCTCATGGTGCCAGTAGACCAGCTGTAGTGGGATTCTTTTCTTGCGGGGTTCCTCATTGTTGTTCAGGAAGAGGCTATACAGAATGGCCATGGCCCACTGTGGGATTAGGGCGGCAAGTGCTGTTGAAGATGATCTTAAATTGAGTTTCCAGAAGACTGAAATACGGGACATTTCAGGGCATCGCCCCAGGGCAGATTCTGGAGTGAGTAGACAGACTGTTTGTAATGCAGGGTTTGTGCTGGGAGGCCAGATGGGTGAGATAGGATGGGGGTAATATAATAACATATAATAATAATGACAACAACAACAACAGCAAGTACTTCTCGAATGCTTATAACATGCCAGGGACATATTAACCAATTTAATCCTTCTAACAATTCTCTAATCATTTCATTTTCAGATGAAGAAACTGAGTCACAGAGAGGTTCACTAGTCTTCCCAAGGTTGCCCGCAGAAGCAGAGCCAGGGTTTGGACCTAGGCAATGAGACTGCAGAGACCTGGACTATCTCCCTTGCTCTAGGGGGTGGGGCTGGGTTGTGATCACAGTGGGCCTCTGAGCCCATCAGCCTGGCGGGCTGGCCTGGAGCAGGGAGGCCAGCCCAGAGGTTTTCACAAGAGTCGGGATATGAGAAGACTTGAGAAGATAAGGGTCAAAACTGTGCTGGGAGAGAGAGAGAGACATGTCTTCTTCTGGCAAACTGTCTGCTTGCTGGGCCATGAGTTAGTTTAATGAGGCAGGTCAGAGATCTCTCTGCACCTGGGCGCACACTGAGTTCTTTGTTGCTTGGGCAGCATCAGATTCTAGAATCCCTAGGGGGCCTTGGGAGGTCAGCCAGTTCACTTCTTTGCTCCTAGACAGAAAATGCACCCTCACCACATGCCAGGTCTTTGTGGTGTTGCTTCCCCTTGGGAAGCAGCGAGAAATCGGGGTCAAGTCAGGTGTCGTGTCTGTTCTGTTGTTAAGCCCTGTCTAATCATCTTAAACCTACTGTTCATGCCTAGCATAGGGCCATGCACATAGTAGGTGCTCAACCAAGGCTTGTAGGATGGACCAGAAGTGAATATGTTGAGCAAGGGAATGTTTTAGGAGGTGTAAAGGCCGTAGGCCATTGTCTCTGACCTCAAGGAGTTTTTTGATTTGTTGGGAACAAAAGGCAGTGACTGGAAATGAATGGCAGGTTACGTAGCAAAGCCTGCAGAGCCCGGCAGGACCCTCCCCTGCACAAATTCCCTTTCTGTTCCATGTGCTCATGCACTCGTTAGGGAGAGAAAGAGAGAGAGAGACGTCTATCCAGGCCTTGTCAGCTTCCTGGCCGTGGCTTTCTGTCCTCAGTGGCTCCGGAGTCAGACAGCATCAGTCTCATTTGTCTTTCCCACATGAAAGTCCTGGAGCATCTGTAAGTTATGATTTGTGAAGTATCTGCTTTAAAGCAGAACGCATTTATCATCGCGCTGGCCCAGACGACCCTGTACAGCGCAGGAATGAGAGGATCCCAGGCCCCAGCAGAGGGAGGGGCCGGGCCAGATGACCCACCCATGCGTGGAGTCTGGCTGTATTGATAAAATTCTCTGGAAACAGCCCAGGAGCAGCCAGATGTTGACTGCACAGCGAGGCTCTTTGGTAAACTTTAAGCCAGGGTTGGGCGATTTCACTCCTGGGTTTGCCTGGCAGAAACGCAAGCACGTGTCCACTTAGAAACTTGCACACAAATGTTCATAGCAGTATTCTTCGTAAGAGTCTCAAAGGAGAAGTTAACCCAAATGTCCATCAGCTGATGAATGGATAAAATATGGTATGTTCATTTTATTTAGAGGATATTATTTATGATCAATTCCATTATTTTATTGCTGGAATATTTCTGGAACATTATTCAGGAATAAAAAAGAAATGGAGCACTGGTCCAATGCTACAACATGGATGAACCTTGAAAACAGGCTAAGTGGAAGAAGGCAATCACGAAGCTCATATTTATTTAATGGACGATTCCAGCTCTATGAAATGTCCTAAACAGGCAAATCCATGGGGCTGGGTAAATGGGGGAATGGCTGCTAATGGGTATGGGGTTTCTTTTAGGGGATTAAAGTGTTGGGAAATTGGTCATGATGATGATTGCAGAACTCTGTGAATATACTAACAACTGACTTATACATTTTATTTTTTTTTATTTTTCCCCCTCTTTAATTTCCCCCCATCCCCACCCCTGATCTATGGACGTTGCCATCTCCCCTTAAGAACTGGATCTCTGAAGGCGGGGTGTCTCCTCCCATGTGCTCCCAGCGTGCACCCTGGGCCTGGTGCCCCCGGGGTATGGCTCCACCTGGGGTGCGAACCCAGGACCTTCTGTGTGTAAAGCAGACGTGCTAACCACTACACTATGGAGCCACCCCTGACTTATATGTTTTAAACGTGTGAATTGATATGTGACTCAGATCTCAAAAAAGCTGCTATAAAAACAACCGTGGCTCAGGGAGGTGGGGGTGGGGATAGACGCCCCTCTCTGTCCGGACCCCAAGATCCCAACCTGCAGGTTCACAGACGCCGGCGCTCATTTTGTATAAGAAGCGGAAAGCATTGGCCTGGGTCCACACTCCTTCCCACCCTGACGGTTGTGTGACCTTGAGCTAGTCACCAATCTCCTTCAAACCTCTATTTTCTCGCCTGGAGCTCATACTAGTTCTCATTTTATGGATGGTTGAGAGGATTCCAGTGCTCTAGCTAAGTGCACCTGGCACAATAGTAGGTGTGTGATAAATGCAGCCAAGGCCATTGCTGGTCTAAAAGGCACATTCATATGAACTAGAAAAAAGCCTTTCTCTAGGTGGATGAATTTGAAAAATCTCTTCTCCCGGCCTGAACCCCCCCGCCCCCACCCCTAGACTCCAGACCGGTGGCTCTGCGAGAGGAGCGTGGGCTGGATGCCGTTCTCTTGCCCGCTCTCCTGGGTGCCTGGTGTGTGTGTGACACGCACATCCCCATTTTGCAGTCCTGCTGCTGGCTTTCCTCGCTGTTCCTTTTGGCCACCACTCGTCACGGCTCTGTAACTGAAGGTTCCCCATAATGACACCACACACCTTGGGGATTGGCACCCTTCTTTCCCTTTCCGTCTGGCCGGACACCGGATGTGTTTAATGAGTGCCCCAGACTGTGGGAAATTTCAGAGAATCCGACGAGTCCTGCCATCAAGATGTAGTCGGGGTGTGTAATTAACTCGTGTGGCGTAATCTGAGAACAATGCAAGGTCCAGAGGAAGAAATCATGGTTGTGGGATCAGACAGACTTGGGTTCAAATTCCTCCCTGCTACTCGGCAGCTAGATGATCTGGGCTGCTGAACTTCTGTTTGCTCACCTAGAAAATGCAGCTTCCGAGTGGGATTGCGATGAGAAGCAGGGCTCGGAAGTTTCCGCACAGAGCCTGGTGCATCGTGGGCTCTTGAAAACCAGAGCTGGTGTTTTTACTTTGGTGAGAAGCAACAGCATCGAGTACCTGGCGACTTTCTCATCTTGGATCATGGCTCTCCCTGCTGAAAATCCTCTCATGGATTGCCAGGGGACTAAACTCTGAACTTGCCATATCCTTCAAAGCTCCTGCCTGCTTGTCTGAACTCCCAGTCCCTAATTCCTCTGTCCTGGCCCTGTCCGTTCCCTTCGGAGTGCGTAAACCATGTGGGTTTGATGATTTGTCTGCAGACACCGTCCCCTCCATCCCCCATGAGAAGGGAAGCAGAGGCACTGTCTGTCGTGCTCAGCCTTGCGTCCTGACCTGGAGCCTGGTGCCAGGCATACAGTAGGTGCTCAGTAAGCGTGAATGAATGAGTGAACCAATGAATGAACAACTACATAAAGAGAGCACCAGCAATCCTGAGAAGGGGGAGCTCTGTGAAGATGGGAGGCAACAGGGAAGGCCCCTTGAGGGCCCTGTCCTCCTTCTTTCCTGGGTCACCCCTGTCCTCACCACCGTGAGAACATCTTTGGAGAGGCCAGCATTTCCAGGTGCCTCTTGATTGCACCGTGGGCCCGGAGAGGAGGCAGGAACCTGTTCCCCACCTTTGGAGGCTGCTCCCCAGTTTTGTGGCCCCCTTGGCTTGCTCTCACACTTCCTCAAGCCTCCAGCGCCCCCATCTGAGAAAAATCCGAGAAAGCCTGGTGATCAGCTCCGCAGAGTAGGCAAGCCTTTCGATGCCAAAATGCATTTGCTTTGCGAGGCTTTCAAAACATTTTATCCCTGGGTTGTAAATCAAGTACTTAAAGAATTGTAAACTGGCTGGAGTGCAGGAGGTAATGTATGTCTGGAAGAAACACCACCATGATTTGCCCTTTAAACTTGAGGAAAGAATTCCACTCGTTTACTTTCATTAGAGATATCGAGAGGCAGCTTAGGTTTCTCGGGGAAGGTGACAAGAGGCCTCTGTGGCAGGTTTGCCTCCTCCCCTGGGAGAGGAGGGGACTGGTGGTGTTCAAGTGGCTCAAGCTCCACCTGAATCTATTTAGCCCAAGGGCAATTTCCTAGTTTTTTTTTTTAATTTAATTTTTATTTTTTTATTTTTAAAACGAAAGCTGCTTCTCTTAGTATTTCCTAAAGGCCCATTCCCTCCCCATTTCCTCCAGCTGTGTGTCAAGCTCCTCATATACTTGTGGCTCAGAAGCCACTAAGGCAGCTGATTACAGCAGATTAGACAAAATCCTTGCTGGCCAGAGTCACTTCACAGATGGAGGACACTCAACCCATGATCTTCTGCAGGGTGGTGGGAAGGGAAGGGGGCCATCCAGCCAAGGAATGTAAGAGGGGGATGGAAGGGAAAGGGGGCGGTTCTGAGCGCAGCCCCTGGACAGGCTGCCTGGGTGTGAGAGTCCCCGCCAACCTCCTGCGTGACTTCCCGCCGGGCAGCTTGCCCCAGTCTCTTCGTCTGTGAAATGGGAGTGGCTGTGAGGATAAATGAGCTGTATGTAGGGTTCTCAGCAAGCATGTGGCCCTTGCTGAACGTCCTGTATGTGTTATTCTTGGAAGGGGCTCTCTGGGGAAGGCAGGACTGGGTCTTGGTCGTCTGTCTCTCGGCAGCCTGGGCACAGGGCATCACCCACAGTAGGTGCCCCGATGTGGAATTCCCTTTCTTCACCTGTAAATTGAGGGGCTGAGACAAAATGATATCCAGAATCCCTGCCAGCTCACGGGGAGAGAATCCTGGGATTCGCTGAAAGTTCAGAATTGGTGAGGTGGCGACTTCATTTCCTGTGGTCGGTTTTTGGCAGAAGGGCTCCTTTGTTGGGGGGAAGGGGAAGTGTGTTCAGCTCTCAAAACCCTTTTGAGATTGTTAGGTGCAGGCTTTGTCAGGCGGAAGGAGAGTCTCCCCACACAGAGCGTCAGCCTGCCTTGGGGAGGCCTTCTCACCTTCCCTGCTGTCTGGTTCTGGGGTGCCGGTGCATCCTGCCCAGCTCAAGGCAGGCACTGGTTTTTGAAGCACGTCTGTGGGTATGGATTTGGAACTAGGCTCTGTGTGAATTAGAAAATTCTCAGTTTTAAAGAACCTATCAGTTTTCTCATCTGTAAAATGGGGTGATAATAGTAGAACCCGCCTTCTAAGTTTTTGCAAGGATTCAGGTAGGTGCTGAGGACAGTGCCTGACCTGTAGCCAGTTCTCAATAAGTGGTAGCTGTTGATTGGGAGTTAGAGGAGGGCAAGCTCGTGTCCTGCCTGGTTGCCTGGAAGGATCTTTGCTCATTCTTTAGATACTCAGTCTTTAGGAGGCTTTGATTCTGGTCTCAATGAGTCCATAGCCCTGTGGCTGCCTCTGCTGTCTGTTGTGTATTGGGTCTTCCTGTAGACACTGACGATGGGGACCTTCAGCATGCATTTAACCTGGTGTCAGGCGGAGGTGGAGGCAATACTATAAAAATTAGGAAAAGACTAACAGGGGGTGTGTTCTCTCCAGGATAAGGGATGTTTTTGGCAGCCTCATTTAAAAGGAAGACTTAACTAATACATTTACTATTGTTTCATTGTTAAAGGTGAAATCAATTCATCAATCATCGGTCAGTCAAGCTCACCTTTAGGGAGCACTTTATATCTGCCAGGCCGGGGATGTAGGCGTGTTGCCTGCATCATCTCACTGACTTCCTTGTTGGCCTTAGACCCAGCCTATGAGAGATGCTGTCGCCTTCCCCACGTTATGGCAGAGGGCCCCACACTACTTGTAACCTGGGGGCGATGGCAGGAATGAAACTCACGTCTGTCTGAGCACTCAGACAACCCTAAACAGCTTCCCAAGAAGGAGTAGAAATAGCTGTCATTTTTCTTGTGGCAGGTGTTCCTTTTGCCTCCCCCAGGTAACACATTTAAAAATATTTATTCATATATTTGTTGAGCTCCTGCTCTGTGCCAGGCACTGTGTAGGCAGTGGGGGGACACCCAGGAACGACCCCTTGTCGTTTCCAGATCCCCATCTGTGTGGTCCACACTTACCTCTCCTTGCTGGTCCATTTAAGGAGACCGATTCCCTGGTGTGTGTGTGTGTGTGTGTGCGCACGCGTGTGTGCACGTGCGTGTGTGTGTGTTCTCTCAGAATTTCATCCCTTTGCATCAAGCACATCCATGATGAGGCCTTGACTCGCTCAGTATCAGTTTAAAGAGATGCCAACAAACTTTGACAAGCTCTCAGTGGTCCTTGATGCAACATAATTGCTTTGCATGTTCTTAGTAGATTTGAAAGTGAACTCTTTCTCCAACTAGCAGGAACAGTGGGAGGAAAGAGGCTGACACTCCCTTTATCCGCTGAGCTCAGAGCCCAGCCCGAGAAAGCGTTTGGATGGAAAGGCAGGGCAGCGATGGTCTCACTCCAGGGAGAACCCCACTTTGCATCTTCCTCATGGTTAATTGATATCTGTTTCTCAGGCAGAATCAAATGGAATGCTCAGGGAGGGAACCGTTGCGTGCGTGAGTGGGCGTGCAAGCAGCTGGTAGCAGAAATCCTGGAGAGGGAGGAGTGCAGTGGAAATCTCCGCTAATCATATCCACCTTCTCAAATGTGTAGGAAGGTCCAGAGCCGATGGAGGATCCTTTCCTTAACAGTCCTAACAGCAGGAGACATGTAGCGAGTGGCCAGTGTGTGCCAGGCACTGTTGTAACTACTTTACATGCCTTCTGTCCTGTGAGCCTGTATTATTATTGCATTCATTTTGCTGTTGAGGAACGAGACGCTTAGTGAGATCCAGCGACTGGCCCAAAGTCACAGAGCTGGGATTTAGAGCTGGGCTGTCTGACTTCAGGGTCATGGTCATGACCACTGGACTCCATGACCTCTCATGGGTACGGAGCCTCGTAAGCCTCTGCGGCTTCCTGCTTTGGTTCTTCACCCACACAGTGGATGGGAGACACCCACGGAACCCAGATGGATAAAGCTCAGAAAAAGTTGTCTCCAGGCTAGTTAAAATAGCCATTTGAGGAACTTCGTTCATGATCCAGATTTTTCTGTGCCTTGGTTATTTATGTCTTCTCAGTGCTAGTTTAAGTGCCCGGCACACAATAAAAATGCAATGAATCTTTGTTGAATGGCTGTGGAGTGTTCTGAGTCTAGGGAGATTGTCAGGAGACTTGGGGGCTCATCTCACCATCGGCCCAACTTGAGCCGTGTGACCTTGGGCAAGATATGTCCCTTCCGTGGCTACAATTACCCGATCGGTAAGATGAGCGCTCTGGGCCTGATTTTTGTTTTGCAATTCATTATTCATTCAACAAATATTTGTTGAGTGTCTGCTGTGTGTCAGACACCACCCTGCTCTGGGCGGTCAGGAGAGTGACGAGGTTCCTGCTCTCTTAGGACTCACATTCCAGCCCCTTCCATTTTTGCATTTGGTGAGTCCTCACGTCTCTTTCCCAGATCGCTTCAAAGCTGCAGACGCTGAATCCTGCCTTGTTTGTCTTCCTTCATTAGACAGGCGTGTTCCAACGGGGCAGGGATTTCCATCGGTTTGCTTGCCGATGTATATACCAAGTGCTTAGCACAGTGCCTGACAAGTAGATACTGGGGACACGCAGGCATATGTGCCTGAATGGATGATCGCTACTGACATCTCAGGGTAGAAAAATTCTGAGGCTAAAGCCCAAGAAGAAAATTAAGGTGCGAAAGTGCCATTTCCCGGGAAAAACACTGTTTATGTAAAGGCAAGATGCAACCGAGACTGGGTTTATTCTCTCTGCTAGGTGAGAGGTTAGGAAGTCAGGCAGGTAAGTACCGTGCTGCTGGGGGTGGGTGTGGAGAGAGTTCCTTCCCCACAGGACATCAGTGCAAGACTGGATGAGAAGAAACAGTTTCTTCTTCCCGAGCCACGACATATCAGTTATTATACAGAAACACCACTTCGGGAAATAATCTTTAGGAAAGTCTCGATGAGCTCATGCAGTCTCAACAGATCACCCTCCAACTTGGCCTTCAAGTTCTACTTCAGTTTGATAAGGCTATAAATTCAGCATTAGCTCAGAAGGTCAGGCACAAAGTCAATTTCAGGGGCTCTCTAAATACGTGCAGATTCTGCGATGATGTGTGGATTTTTTTGTATTGAATGATGTTGAATTCAGAGAGGTGACAGAACTTATTAAAGTGGATAAAGTGAAAATTGTAGCCTGTGATGGTGAAAATACTGGTTCCAGGACTACAGAATGACTAGAAATATGGCTTTTCTGTACTATTTTCTGTTATTATTCATCGCTTTTTAAAGAGAAGCATAGAAGAGAATTTTTAAATTCATTCTAGCATTGGAGAAATGACTGCACTGCTGTACTATCAGAGAATCCGGTAGAAAGAAGCTTATAATTCTGTAGCCTCTTACACTACCTTTCTTATACAGCATGAAGAAATAGAACTTGTTTTTAAATGTCAAATCAAATATCGTTGCCTTCCTAAAAGCTTTCTTTAATTAAAAAAAAAAAAAAAAAAGAAAGAAGTCAGGCAGGATTCTTCAGTTTTTCATCTGGTGATGCTTTTTGCAAACCACAGAGAAAAAAACAAAAACAAAAACTCTCCCATTCCCACCCCCCCTTTACTTCAAGCAGCAAAAGCATTTCTTAAAACAGCTCATGAAAGAAAAAATTATAACAAATATTTTGCATTTCTCTGGTGGCGGCACAGTCTGAATCCCTTTCAGCCCCACAATGGGTTCTAATTTTATGAAATGTTTGGATTAGCCACCAATTTTCTGGTGGAATTTAGGAGGCTTGTATTTGTACTTGTGCTTGAAGCAAAGCAATCTCATAAAATCCACACAGTGTCTCGGGCCCAGTGGGACATCCTAGCCAAGGACAAAATGATCATCAACGGAATGATGGTGAAGAAAGAGATCTATCTCTCTCTGGCAGCTGTGGGCAGGCTTTTCGGTCAGTGGTGTGTTCTTGAACCATAGTCTCTGGGGTTTGGCTAGGCTGCATACCACTTCCAGCTGATCATGGACTATAAAAATTCCAGCCCAAGTACAAGCTTTGTACCTGACCTTGGTTCTTTAATTTCCAGAGCCAGAGAACATTAGGGCATCTGGTAATTGGGTGAGAGGCATTTGTTAACACATGGTGCTCTATCCCCACCCCATAGCATAAGTTGCCTTGTGTTATAATTTCTAGTTTATATCTCTCTTTATGCCACTAGACCTGCACTGTCTAATATGGACACACATGACTATTAAAATGAAAGTTAGCTATAATTAAATAAAATTAAAACTTAAATTCCTTGGTGCTGCTATCCATATTTTAACCACTTAATAACCTCTGTGGCTAGTGGCTACATTTGGACAGTGCAGAAAAGATAATTTCCATCATCACAGAAAGTTCTGAAGGACAGCACTGTGCTAAGATGCTGAGTATAATGACCGCAGTGACACCCCACGCCTTACCTTGTGTTCTTAGCTCCATATGTAGCACTTGTCACTAGCAGGAATTCTCTCTTACCAACCTCATTCGTCATCTTTTCTGTATCTCCAATGGCTAGGACAGTGCCTGGTATATAGAAAGCGCCCAGTAAAGATTTTTAGAATGAATGAAGTTGTCTTTCTGATTTGGCATTGTGTTGCATGCGCTGGACACAGAGTGGGCCTTCAGAAAAAAATTGGATGAGTACTTCTCGAGTTGTAACCATTGAATGGCTTCATCTGATATTTATGGAGCACATATTATGTGTCAGGCGTTGTTTGAGGTTCTGGAGATATAATGATGAGCAGATAGACACAATCCTCTAGAGTAAGAGCTTATCTAATGCAGTGTGAATCTGCTAGGGGCAGGGGGTGGTGCCTGTTAAATGTACCATCCTTGGCACCCACCCCAGAGGATCTGATCCACTAGGGCTGGGGTGGTACTCAGGGATACCTGGGAACCTACAGTGTTTTAACCAAGCATCTCAAGTGAATATGATGAGGTTGGTCCACGGTCTGTACTTTGAGACACAGCAATGGGAAGCTAGCTGTCGTATGTATGTATCTGGGGATACACCACCCTGCTTTTTTCAGTCCACACCTTCTATTGTGATAACTGGAGGGCCCTAAGACCCTGGATTCTTACATTAGACATGAAGCTTGAGGTCTCTTTGCCTTTTATCTTCCCATGGAGTAATAATACTAGCAAACAGTTGCATAGCTGTAATTGTGCCAGGTGAGAGATTCAGCATGTTAAATCACTGACCTAAACTCATCCGCATGGTAACACTAAAAGGTGCACATCTTTATTATCCCCATTTTACAGTGAATACACTGAGGCACGGGAAATTAAGTCACTTGCCCAAGTTTGCACTGCTCAGACCCTGAAGTGCTGTGACACTGATGTTTATGGTCCCTGGACTTTGAACATCTGCCTCCCAAACGCTGAATGGGCTTTTCTTTCTTTTTCTGCCAGTTGCTCAGAATCAAAAGTTCGGGTTCTATTTATGAAATGCCTGTTTATGGGATTAACACGTGTGGGCATCATAGGCTCTGTTGATTTACAAATTCCCACCCCTGGTCTCAAGGAGCATAATTCATTCATTAGGCAGACCTTCCCTTGGGCCTACTATGCACCCGCCCTGTGTGGTGCTCCCAAGCATAAGAGCCTTGCACTTGGCCTAGTGGGGGGACAAAAGCGTAGGCAGAGACTTCCTGAGAAAGTTGTCACACCCAAGATACGTTTTCCTCTAGATGGGAAAAGCAAAGCAAATCTTAAAAACTAGGAGTTCCCTTATTTTGCTGTGTGCGACTCAGTTTTTACATAGTTTTGCTGTAGAATATGCCTGTTTCGCCCCATAGGGCTTCTGTGTGTGTGTGTGTGTGTGTGTGTTATATATGTGGTGGGAGAGTTCAACACAAGGAAGGATGTACCTCCCTTCCACCCTTTTTTAACCACTTAGCAGGGCAGGAAGCCCCTTAGAGTTGAGAATGCCCAGAACTCCTGACCCGCTTGGGAGAACTTCGAAAGAAGGAGAATGAAGAGGAGGGAACATTTCTAGAATACTTAGCACATGCCTTCTGCAAGACAGGCTAAATGACAGTGTGCACACGTCATCCCATTTCACAGCAACTCTGTGACGTGCAGTAACTATCATCCCCACTTTGTCGTTAAAGTGAACGATCTGCTCACGTAATCATGGTAGCACCTGAGTTAAAAACTCAGGTGCGTCTGGCCCCATGGTGGCTCTTCCCACCACCCCACTGGTTCTCAGACCCGGCTGAGCCTTAGGATAACCTGGGGACCTTTGCAGAATATTCTGGGGTTGGGACCTAGGGGTCAGTATTTTTCATTGACCTCTAGGTTACTGCAGTTCACTGCTGGAGTTGAAAGCCTCTGGCTAAAGCATGCTGACTGCCAAGGTCCATGGGTCTGCGCTGAAGGTATCCTCATTGGTGACTGGTCGGGCTGGGACCTTGCCCACCTTTGCCCCCAGCATGCTTTCTCCAGGGAGGACGGGTGTGTCCAAAGCCATCCCGCTGGACCTGGGCCGGGACCTTTTGCTCTGTTGCGTCAGAGGCTGCCCGTAAATCGGCAGCCGGCTTGTTTTCTTTTTAGGCCCCAGTTGTAGCGACCTTTGTGTGTCTGTTTATTTCAGGGAAATAATTCCATCCTACAAAATTGATTCCCTGGGGGCTACAGAAGTACACTTGGAGGGACTTCTTTTAGTGGGGTGACCTGAAATGTCCTCTCAAAAGAGGCGACAGCTGTTCCCTTTCTCGCAGCCCTTGTCTCGCTTTGCCCTCTGATGTCTTCCTCTCAGCATGATATCTCTCCGTAGTGGCCTTACTTGCACACGTGTCTGCATAAGGCCCGTTTGTTAATAACGATAGTTACAAAACGTGGTTTTGGAGCATATATTGTATGTTGGGCACACTGGGCCTTTTCTATAAGTTATCTGATTGCGTTTTGCATTTTCTTGGCCGCGATGCAAGTAAACACAAGTCTGGAATCTGGGGATTTTTATTTTAGAACGGGGGAAGTTATCATTGTGCCATGATTTGCAGGCCTTGTTGGAGAGTGAGGTGTTCCGTGGACTGTGGAGGCCGTCATATTGGAGCCGTTGGCTTGGCTGGGATGGCCGTGAGTAGTTGGCTCATTGAATAGAAGAGAGTGGCCCAACAGCCCCTACTGTTATTAGTCTCAGTCAAGGAAACAGATAATACTGGTTAATCTGATGGGTTAAGTGGAAATACGAATATAACTTAATCTAATATAATTTAATAGAGAGCTTAAACTATAGTTTTCCAGGTAATTGAAGCTCACCCATTCAAGAGCCACTCTTAAAAAGTGGTCGCCATTTATTATGGAAATCTGTCTCAAGTGGTTGCACGTTTTCTTGCCTTCTTAATGTACTTTCGAAGTGGGTAAACTTTGTCTCGATGTCTTTGGGGAACTTCTAAATGGTCCTCGGTACTGTGTTTTGGAATTCCCATGTCTGCCATGTAGAATTTGTCTATCTTCTTCATCATTGACTTTCATTCCCTTTCGGTGACCTTTTTAAACGATAAAATGCTTCTTTCCCCTAAAGCGAAAATAAACACTCTCAATCCTGAAAACCTACAAGACAAGATCAAAGGTACCGTTAGTCGTCTTTGTCTTGATTCTGTCGGTGAGGCTGTCCCCGGCAGCTTTCTAGTTCTGTTTTTCTACTTCCCCACAGATTTGCTGTGGCCAAGCTTCTTAGACTTGTTAGTAGCAAAATTGTGGGTGACCGTTTGAGGGGGCTCAATGCATGGATTTGATGACATTTCTTGAGGTGGCTTCTCTAAGGGTTTATTCCCCCTATTCATACAATCTTCACAGCTGAACGGGCCCTGACGGTGAATCTAGTGACATTCCATCTTCTTGCATAACAGGATGAGTCGCTTGTGGGGAGTAGGGCTGGCCAGGGTCACCCAGTTAGTATATGGCCAAGCTGGGTCTCTTGACTCAAGGTTTAGTGCCTTTTCCATTTTGCCACCTCTTACCTGTGTTCTAGATTGTGGGTGTAGAGATAAAAGTGGCTTTGGAATACAAGAGTTATTACTATATTTGGATAATTAAATCCGGGAAAATCCTACCTTTTACCTTAATCATCTATGTTGCTCAAATGGCAGATTTTTTTAACTTCTTTTCTGAGGGTGTGAGAAGCAGAATGTAGCCTCCTCTTCAGCATGCCAGACCCACTCTCTGTGAACATCAGCCTCGGATTAATACGGAGATGGGTACAGAAACGCCCTTGAAAGCAACGTGCTTTATTCTCTGGACATAGCTTACATTTTATGACCTGCTTAAAGATGCAGGGAGCATAAATCTTGGGGAGATTCGTCCTATTTACTTGTTTGTCTTTTCTGCAGATGGGATGCTTGCATCAGAGCTGAGCTGGCTTCAGATGTTTGCTCCGGGATATTTTAGCTGAACTGTATGAGTCCATTAAACAAATGTTAAGAGTTTTTGGGAAAGAAAGGCTGTGTCTCAAACCAAATGTTTTACATGGAGAACATCTGGGGAATATTGGTATTTGTGTGTACAGTACATCAGAACGCAGCTTGGCGGGGTTCAGCTGGGATGTTTCTGGCCTGTGGTTGCTGGATTTGACAGTTTTGTTGTAAGGGAATGGTTCTTATGAAGTGCTGCCATCAAGGCAGTGCTCGCTCCAGGAAGGGGTGTCCTCGTTTAGCCGCACTCTCAAATTGTTCTGATTAGCTCCTCGGCCCGATCGCCCACGACATTTGAACAGTCTGACATCTGAGCTAGTTTTCTCCAAGGCTTCAGCTCCAGAGGAAGCCTCCCAGTGCCGGGACTCAGGGTGTCTCTTCTTGACCCCATGTTTCCGGAGATTTGGTGAAATGTGGCAACAGGTGTGGTAGCAGCGTCATCCACAGATCCAAGTGCCTGGGTTGAAACTTGGGTGTTGACTTTATGGCCTGTGGGAACTTGGGGAGTTCTTTTTCAGCTTCAGTTTTCCTCTTCTGTCTGACACACAGGGTAAGGGGGGAGTAAAATAAAGTGGGGTGGCACTGAATACCTAGGAGGCGGTCATTTACTTTATGGTATCGCACCCATGGGTTTGCGGCCCTCCCCGCAAGCACAGAAGCCATGTGGAACCCGGGATATCATCTGGGTAGCTTGTCTGACTTTAGCAACTTGTATAGACTGGGCCAGGTTGATGGTATGCCTGGATGGGTGAGAAGGGGACCATTCTTATGAAAATTAAGACTTAATGATATTCATCGTGTTCGAGAGTCACTTCAGCTCAACACATATTTGTTGAATGTGCTGTGGTGCCAGATTCTTTCCTAGGTATTGGGGACACGGGCGTAGGGGGTGGGGGTGGTTCCTATCCTGTATTCTCTGCTCACTGTGCCTGGTATTGACCGCGAATGTTATAGGTTTTAGGTTACATGTCGGCTGTGATTGAAGTGGCATGAAAAATGACTGCTGTGCTGTATTAGTCTGCTCGAGCTGCTGTAACAGAGAGACCAACTACAGACTGATTGGCTTAAACAACAGATGTTTATATTTTTATAGTTCTGGAGGCTGGATGTCCAAGATTAAGGTGCCAGCAAGATTGGTGTTTGGTGAGACCTCTTTTCCTGGCTTGCAGATGGCTGCCTTCTTGCTGTGTCCTCATATGGCCTTTCCTTGGTGTGTTCTGGTGTCTCTTCCTCTTCTTATAAGGACATCAGCTTATTGGATCAGGGCCCCACCCTTATGAACTCATTTAACCTTAATTACCTCCTTAAAAGGCCTGTCTCCAAATACAGTCACACCAGGGGTTAGGGCTTACACATGGGAATTTGGGAGAGGAGACACAAATCTATAGCAGCTGGTAAATATTTTATAGGTATGAATATTATTTGGCAGAGAATATGGCCAGACTTCTTATGCCTTTGGTTAAGATTGATCAAAAATGATCCTTACTGAAGCCCCCATCATCCCTATTTTTAAAAAAGACAAAACACCACCATAATTTAAAATGGCTTTATTGTGGTATGAGAGGAAATTATTGTAAACATTATATCTGGATGGCATTTGGACTAGTACCAGTCAAGTGAAATAGTCATAGGCCCATATTATGGAAGAGATGACTGAATGTAAGGCATGGAATATGGGTGAGCAAAAGGGACAGTGAAGATATTTTCCTGGCTCTTTTTAAGGATGGAAAATGAATAACTGAGCAAAGCGAGACTTAATTTTGGTCTTATTTAGGAGTGTGAGTGAGACACAGGGGTGGAAATAGGGGAGCAGTGGGTGGAAGGATTTCTCAGGAGGCCCCACCGCTGCACACGCACATCAGTTCACCTGTGATCTCACAAAAGAACGCTTGCTGGGAAGCATCTTACATTCCTACCAAGAGCATCTCCTTGGCCAAACTCTAGGGTCCTGTGTCTACCCATCGGTACAAGAAGGGTGAAGTATCTTAACTGCTGGTCTCTCTGTGGCAAAGCCTGTGCATCTTCTGGTTCCATCCCAGGTCCCACCTGCTCCCTGGAGCTCTCCTTGACACAGCTGGTGACTCGTTCTTAGTAACCCACTTACGAACCTTGTTCTCTCTTCCTTGCTGACTCTTCAACATCTCCTGGTAGAAGTTAAGGGTCTTGGTTGCAAGTGACGGAAATGGACTCTGTGACTCAAGGAGAAGATGAGTTCATAAGGTGTGGTATATCCCACAGAAAAAGACAAAAACTAAGGAAACTTGAGGAACCAGTTAGGAAGAACTACTAACAGATGGTCTTTTCAGGGGTTGTTGTTGGGATGTGTGCCTCTGCCATTTTCAGACCACTCAAAATTCAATTCTGGGGAGAGTAGTTCCTTAGCCAAACTCTAGGGTCATGGGTCCACCCACAGGCACAGGGAGAGTTAGTTATCTTGACCAATGAGCTCTTTAAAACTGCATCCGATGGGGTAGGGCTACCCCCAGAGCAAAGGCAGTGTGTTCCTGCTAGCAGAAGGCTGAATGGGTGGAGGGCAGGAAGGACCCGACCCCCCATATCTGCTGTCTTTTCAATTTGAATTGTGAGCAACTCGAAGGGTAGTTTTGGGTCCTGTTTTACAGCATCTGGATTGATGCCTTATTTGGAGTAGATTTCCCACAATTGCTTGCTGGAGAATTGACTCATTATCGCATCATGTTAGGGACACGCTTCCCAGACTCTAGTGTTGGATTTTGCCTTTTGCACAAATGCATTGGTGGCCTCGCAGCAGCGAGGAACACCAGTAGATATGTTTTTGAAGATGGAAGCGATTTAAATTTTAGCTTGAAAAACGTCTCAGAGTGGGGGCAAGTGTGTGTGGCTTGGTGGGGCCTTCATCTCCGGAGACTCCGATTGAGCTCACATTCATCGGACACCGACCAGCTGCCAGGCACCCTGCGGTTTGCTTAGGCAATGTGGTTTCAGAGTATGCTCTTTGGGTTTAGCAAGACTCAGCTCTCCTATTTGTTAGTTGTGTGCCCCAGGGCAAGTTACTTAACCTCCCTCAGACTCAGTGTATATTCATTGAGAAGGCAGAAACAATAGTGTTTTTGCAAGAATTTAATGAGTGAGAGGTTGAGACTGTTAAGGCAATGGTGCGCTGTGCCTGGCATGTACTAAGGGCTCGATAACTGGTGATTATTACGATTACTGCTAGCTATTGTGAATGCTCTCCCACCCCTTCTGGAGTGGGCACTGTTATCATCAATCTCCATTTTAAAGATGAGCAAGTTCAGGCTCAGTGGCAGGTGGCTGTGGGATGATATGATGTCCTGCTATGGTTTTATGTTTTGTTAAGGGTCCTTTTCCACCTAACTCCATCGACCTATTGTTGTCATATAACACATGTAAGTTTAAGGTGTACAAGGTGATAATTTAGCCCACATATATAATGTGAAATGATCATCACAGCAAGGTTAGTTCATACCTCCATCCCCTCACATAACTATCATTTTTTTGTGTGTGGTGATAACATTTAAGATCTACTCCCTTAAAACTTTCAAGTACATAATACAACTTGGTTCACTGTACTCATCTTATAACGGAAAGTTTTTACCCTTTGACCAACATCTCCCCATTTCCCCCACCCCCGCAGCTTTTTTGGATTCCACGTGTAAGTGAAATCATACAGTATTTGTCTTTCTTTGTCTGACTTACTTCACTTAGCATAATGTTAAGGGTCCTTTTAAATACTTGAGGTCCGTTTCAGCAATAGCTTTTTGGCATGGAGTATACACCAGGCACCTGCTAGGCATTGGAGATGTAGCAGAGAGGACGGAAGTGGTCTCTGTATGACTGAAACCTAAAGAATGGTGAGCGAGGTTATGAAAGGGGGCATGATGGGGATTCAGTGCAGGGGATGGAGGCGGAAGGGTTGGTCAGCTGAGTGAGTTGCAGATGAAGTGGAGGGAATCCTGGCAGAGAAAGTGACAATCACAGGCGTCCAGGGGCATGAACACACTCCTCTCCCAGGCTGCTCCTTGGGACCCCGTAATGACCACAGACCCCCGCCCCTATCTCCCTGAGGGTAGAAACTGAATGGTGGGTGTAGGATAAAGCTCACAAGACAACCTGCCAGATGGGGTGATAGGAAATGCCCAGACTGAGCATGCTCTTTGAGGGGGCTGTACATTTGTAGCCGGAGGTGCTACTGTGACAAGCATCCCAGGCAGGTTTGTGGGCGGTAATTAGTGGGCTGATAAGCGTTCAGATGGATTTTGCAATGGGGCTGTGAAGCAGGAACCAGCCTGCTAACTCTCTGGATAATGGACAGAGAGCTTCTCTTGGAAGGAAAAGAGGCTTCTGCTGTGAGGAGGTGATGAATGAGGCCTCCAGGGGGATAGATTGCAGCCCAGGCGCTTGTTCCTTCCCTGTCTGATTTGTCTTTGCACACTCTAATTGCCATAAATCAGTTTTCCAAATAAGAGGGAGTCTGTCAGGATAAAAATAACTTCTTAAGAATCTTCTTTTTCACTTAGCTATAAAATCACCCACGGTTAAAATAGAAAATAAATTTAAAGCCATGGCCCCCCCCCCACCCCTTTTGCATGTCATATGTATTTTACCATCTTAAGAAATTAAAGACTCCTTTTTTCTTTGTTCTGCTCACCTGGATCAGTTAGTCAATTGATTAGTTTCCTTTCCCTTTGGAAAACTAATTTTCTTTCTTAGGTCTTTTGTGTCCCTTGTTCACTGTTCCCAAGGTCAGTGATTCAGTAGCAGCTTGAAGTTAATATTTAAAAGCAATGTTTTCAATGAATTAAGAAATAATGGGATAGAAAAATCTCCCAAGTATGCTTATTCGTGTGTGATATCAAATCAGACTTCAGAAACTGGAATGAAGTTTGGATGGAATTGGACTGAAAATAGGGTCCCCGACATGTCTGTGTGGTGGGGACGGCCCGCTAGCATTAGACGGAGCTGAAATAATGCCCTGTGCTGTAAAGCGGGTCATAATTTGCCAGCACCCTTTTGTCTATCTGTCGTTCTCCATCTCGGTGTGTTAATAATGCATCAGTTCTGGGGGCTTTGCTGCACAGGGGCCTGCCTCAGTGTAAATGCCGGACCTGTCTGCGACGGCTTCAGCCCTGCTGCTAGCTGTGGCTGTGGACTTTGGTTAGGAGTCCTTGCCCGGAGTATTAGTCGTGGGCTAGAGTGAGACTCAGGACTCTTGATGCAATTTCAGTGCTGCTGCTAATTTCATGAACCCGGGCTGTGCTTTAACCTCCCTTGGACTCGGTTTTCTCGCCTGTAAAATGCGGGGAGGGGAGGCAGCGATAGAACATTTTGAGGTCCTTGCAGCTCTAACATCTGCTGATGAGAATGGTGCTCACTGTGCCTCGGCCATAGTGACCGTCGGCTCTCTCACTGCCCGCATCCCATGCACGATCTGCTCTGATCCCCACAGCAACCTTGTGGGCTTGGTACTCTTGTCATCCTTATTTGCAGATGAAGAAACTGAGACTGTGACGTTCTTGCCTGAGGACCTATCTATGCAGGGGGCACCTGGACCATGTTTCTGTGACCCATGGACGAGAAGGCCGAGGTGTTGGTGCTGGGTTTCTTAATAGTTCTGGCTGGGCTTTGAGGCTGATAAAGAAGAGTTGCACAACCTTAAGCTTGTCCAAGCTGTGTTATAAACAGCATCAGTGTGATTGGATACTACCAGCTGTCCAACTTATCAGTAACCTTGGCCTTCTGGTCCGGCTCCTCCTCTTCATCCACACAGCACTTGTAACCTGGAAGAGAAGCAGTGGCACTTGAGAATTCGGAGTTGGTGTTGCATTTGGCTTTTGGAAATGCGAAGTCCAAAAATAAACCACCCCTTGGCCAACCGGATCCCAGCTAAATGGCCTTGCATTTTTAAGCTTATTCTGTGACTCTGGTCGCCTGTGTGTAGCATCTCTCGTGCTACTAGAGGCCTTTCCATGCAGGGCGCCTTGGGGTGTTTATTAAGAGTAGAGCCTGGAGACACTTCCAGAGGATTCTGGCGAGAAGGCTCCTCACAGCTGTAGCCAGACCCTCTCTCACAGAGCGGGCAGGACGTGGGGCTCCGGAGTTCACCTCCCTCCCCTCCTTCTTCAGACACATTCACTTTTACCAGGTGTAGGAGCCCCAGGTTGTGTGTGGAGCATCCATCAGCAGCCAGCTTCTTACAGCATCGGTAGGCCCGCCTCCGGCTAGAACAAGAGGACTGTCTGCTGGGAACAAGAAGCCTTCCATTTGCCAGGGGTAAATTAATTCAGGTCACTGAGTCCCCTCCAGGAAGCAGCTTGTTTATAATTCCCCTCTATATAGATGGGAGGCTGATTAATTTTTACTAATCATCTAATGTTTAACATGACTGCATCATAATAAGTTCCGGAGTAATAAGGGTTGTCATGGCCACATTTGCTCTGGTTTAAGATGGCATTTCTCAGACTTCAGAGTGCAACAGAATCACCTGGGAAGTTTATAAAAAATGCTGATACCAGTTTGCTCCCCACCCTCAAATTCATTAGCTCTGGGGTAGGCCCTAGAATCTGTATTTGACAATCAGTTTCCCTTTTCTCCCCAACCAGGGGATTTGACGCAGGTGGTGTGCTCACCACCCTTTGGCAAAATATTCTCTCTGAGAATCTAATCGTGAGCTTCAAGCTGTTTTGTTGCTTCCTTTTGGCTTTGCTGCTGGTGTTAACTTTCCATTGGCCTCCTTTTCTCTGCTCGGTCAGCCATGACCACTATCTGATGTTTACAAACCCGAACACTGACCGTCCAGGGAGGGCAAATCTGCCCAAGATTTTTTAGTCATTATTTCCACTTGCCTTGTGGCATCACCACGTGCAATAATGACAGTCTTAGCTCAGTCCTCGAAGAGGGGGAGTGTGCTGGAGAGCAAGGGCTGACTAACCATGTAGATAAAAGCGTCCCAGGTCTCTCTGAGGCCCTCCTAAGCAAGCCCTGGCAGCGTCAAATAAAAATTGGATTTGCTGCTCAAATTCTGAAAATAGAACACATTTTCATGGCAGGAGAATAATCAGTATCATCTGAGGAGACGTTATCTCTGATGGGGAGTTTTGAGGAATAAGAGAATTGAGAACTGAGTTACAGAGGATTGTATTTTCAGAACTTCTTAGAAGATTGAAAGGCTGGTGGTGGCCAATGGTAGGATGCCATTCTTTGAAGAAGAAGCTCATTCTTACACATGCCACGTTCCCTGGCATCGGGGTGCTTCTCCTCAGAGCCTGGTGATATGACTCTTGGCTTCCAACTTGCTTCTGTCTGAAAAAACATCCATGTAATGACATGAATCAACAGGCCTGACAGGAAGAGGCCCGTGGGCTCTGCGGCGTTGCTGGCATTGGTCCCTGTGGGGCTGATTGCATCATGGCAGCTTGCTAGAATGTCGTCCTGAGTTAGCCAGGCTGCTCTCAAAGAGCTGGGGGGTCATTGCATTAATTAGGGGCTTTGGCTGCAAGACGCCCTCCTGGGTGGTGTCACCAGGGTGATGGCCTTTGATGGCAGCCTTTGTGATTGAAAGCCATTTGGTGATCCTGGGGAGCTTTGGATCTGGTGGCCAAGTGGAGCTATGCTTTGCTTGAACTCTGACCATCAACCACACAAGAGCAGGAACCTGTACACTGGCCTCCGCTTTGGCTGCCTGTTCCCACTGCAGGTGGCCTCTGGGCTCCTTGTTAAGAAAAAGGTCCCCAAGCTGCCCGCAGCTCCTGTGGACCATGGCCAGGTATGAGATCACACCTTGTGAATGGCAGAGAAGCTGCCAGTTCCTGTAGCCTGACAACACAAACCTGTCCTCACTAAGTGATGCCAGTGTTTATGGCCGTGTGTCTTCCCTGCTGCTCTCTTACCCAGTCCTGCCTCTTGGGACCTCACGTGTGACCCTGTAAAACTTCACCTGCTTGGAGGGGGCCCGTCCCACTGGGCTTGGGAGACTGTTGGGGATCCTTTGAGAGATTCTGTCATCTGCCATGTTTGCCATCCGTCCCAACTTTATCCACAGCGTCAAGAATCAGCAGCCTCTGGGCTCAGCCTGCTGGGGTTCAAGTCTTAGCTCTGTCTTTTACAAGCTGTGTGACTTTGGGCAATATTTATTTTCTCTGTGCCTCAGTTTCCTCCCCTGTAAAATGGGGTTATAATTAGTATTCAATGAGATAAGGCCCGCTGGCACGTGGTTAGCACTTAATGAATGTTCATCACTGCTGTTATTAAGATACCGCCACTGATTTAAACATGTTGATATGTCAGGGCCAAAGGCAGAGCACTAAGATCTCGCTGCTCACAGTGTGGTCCCTGGACCTGCTTCACTGGCATCACCTGGGAGCTTGCCAGGAGTGCAGAATCCCAGGCCCCACCTTTGACCTTGGGATTCAGCATCTGCATTTTAACAAGATGCCCATGACCCCTGTTTGAGTGAGTCACTGAAGGCTAATGTATGGCAGTGAATGAGCATCCATGGGAGGTGACTGTGGAGCGAAGTGGGCAGCGATTCTCTTGCTGCCCAGAATTTCTCCCCTCCCCAAAGCAGGTTGAGAAGACAGCTGGCTGCCTTGCTGTATGCTGGCATGGAGGCTGAATATGAATTTTAACCTGCTGTTGCCTCAGAAAGAATGTGGGATGGGGGAAGATGTGTGAGGGAAATGGTGAGGGGAGAGGCCTGTGAGATGATTTGCTATGAGCTCATCGCCCCTGAACATGATGCAGGACCCCATATCTGATAGGCCTCATTTATAGCAACCACCATTTATTCCACATCTACAGTGTGCCAGGCACTTTACTTACATTATGTCCACTCCTTACAACCACCCCAGGAGGTACAACTTGCTAACCCCATTTTACAGCTGAGGAAACTGAGGTCTGTGCTGAGATCTGGGCTGAGCTCACCCAGCCAATAAAAGCCTGAATTTTTATGTGCTTCCCCATAACCCTGCCTAGATCACCGAGCTCTTAACAGTCACAGCAGCCACTGTGGCAGGCTATAGAGCAGGTGGTTTTTGGTGATTATTCAAAAAAGGAAAAACTACTTCTGCAGAAGAGGAGGCTGGGCCTGTTACATTTAATAAGAATGCAAATTGCCTGGGCCGGTTGCCTCTTAAGGAGGCAGGCACCATGGGGTAGAATTCACAGGTCCCTGGCCAGACCTGCTGCTGCATACGCTTTAAACATTAAACTACAGGGTGGCCTTATTTAAAAGCAGACCATTTTATAAGGCACACGGTGCCGTCTAGACGTGGGACATTTATGAAAGTGGCTGTGCTGCGCGTTGGGCTCAAACACCTGAGTTCCCGGCTCCAGTCAATTTGTAGGTGAAGTGAAATCTGACTCGTGCAAGAACAAATTGGATTTTTTTTTTGAGGGTGTATGATTTCAGACGTTTGGTAATCTCTTCCTGCTGAGCTCTTTCCTTACCTCGTCTTTCTTTGTCGATGTGGGTGAGGAGCGGGGAAAACAGAGGATTCGTTCTCCATGATGCTGGCGCCTCTGTGCGTGTCTTTGGCCACGATGGAAGTTATGTAATTCTTTGTGTGATTTTTGCTTCTTTTCCTTCTCTCTCAACCCCCCACCTTGAGGGCTGGGGCAGAATCGTGTTGGCTTCCTCTTGTGTTGTCTCAGCACTGTGCTTGGTACCTGGTAGGTGCTCAAAGGAGTAAGTGAATCAGCAGTCTGCATCTAGTGGATATCTTGCGTCAGACGTTTGATGCTAAGGAGGAAGATTTCGTTTTCCTATCCACCTGCCTGGGCAACCGTAAGAAGGAGGTGGGGGAAGATCGCCCTGGGTTCAAGTCGTTCCCCCTTTTGTCCGGTCTCAGACGCCGGTGCCATGATGATCATGGTGGTCCCCAGCTGCTCTGAGCTTTCTGACATTACGGATGAGGGTACCATTTAAAGACCCAGAAGAGAGATTCTCCCGCCCTTTATGTGCTCTGGAACAAATGTGACCTCCATTCCCAAGGCTGCCCTATGAGGAACCAAGAGGAACTCAAGTTCGTTCTGAGGAAGGAAGGAAGGAAGCAAGGAAGGAAGGAAGGATAGAAGGCAGGCAGGCAGGCAGGCAGGCAGGCCCTATATATGGGGGGCACTCTCTCTGGGTTAAACATGGCTGAGATTTATTGAGTACTTAACCTGGGCCAGCTCATTCTAAACACCTGACATGTCATCCTCACAGGGAGGGACCCATGAGGCAGGGGCACTGTTATTTCCCTACTTGAAGGACAAGGAAACTGGAAAACAGAGAGGTTATGTAACCTGCCCAGGGTCACACAGCTGGTGAGGGATTTTAGCCAGGACTCAAAGCCATGTCATTAACCATTACGCAATACTGCTTTAGGGTGCCCTGGCTCAGTTTATCCTTCAACTTCATGAATCAGGCACTACATTACATTACAGGAGCTATATTTATGGGTCTCCTCCTTTTTAAACTCTTTAAAAATGTGACAACTATTCTTAGCTCTCTGAGACCTACAGAAACAGGACAGGAGCTGGCTTTGGCCCACAGGCCGAATATGCAGCAAACTAAGAAGCAAGATGATTTCAGATGTTGCAAAACACCCCAAAGAAGATAAAATGGAGGAAAGGTGTAGGGAGAAGGAGGTGGCCAGGGTGACCTTATCCACTGGAGGAGTCCCAGAGGGCCTCCCGATGGGATGGCATGCAGCTGGAGCTTGAACACTGAGAAGGATGTAAGGATTTGAGGTGTGTAAAGTGCTTAGCACAGCATCTGTACCATATATTAAGTGCCCAACAAATTCCTGCTGTTATTACTATCGTTATCATTTTTGTGGCTTGCCATTAAATGGGTCTGTGACCTTTGGTGAGTCATTTGCCCTGCTCGTGGGAGTTGAACTGAAAGCCTTCCCTCTGACCTTGGCACTTGTACAGTTTTCAGTGATTTCTAGCATTTGCCTCCTCCTGACTCCCCACTATCTCTTTGAAATAGGGAGCAGAATGAGCCCTCTTTTACATTTTCAATAGAAGACTCATTGTCAAGAGGGAAGCTTTTGCGGGGGGACAGCCACCATGCTTATTGACATTTATGGAGCCCTTTTAGTTTCCTCAGTGCTGAGTGGGGTTTTATTAGAATGTGGACACTTGCCTTTCACACTGGGCTGGAACCATCCCCCTGGCAAATGCACCGTGGGACCCTCTGCCTCTGGCTCCACCATTGGGGGATATTGACAAGTGGGCTTATTTTCTTACCCCGAAGAATGTCACTATCCTCCCCTGACCTTGGATGTTGAAAGAATGTATTCCTATTGTCATTTAACAATAGCGGCTAAGTTCAGCCTGCCGCATAATCAAAGGGGTGATTTCTCCCCTCCACAGGCCCATCTTTAGTTCCTGGAGGAATGTAGGAGTTGATCCAACAGCCACCCACATCCTCCCTGCCTGTGTGTGTTCACTGTCTGCGTCCTCCAAGAACCAGCTTTCAGAAACGCAGGCCCTGCTCAGATCAAATAAAGCCTTCCAGTCACATCTTTACATTTGACGTAAGCTTATGGAAGCTTTTCCTGCTACATATTGAATGGGGCTGTTGCGAGTGCCCGGGGGTAGTTCTGAGCCTGGCACCGTGGTGAAAAGGGACCTTGTAGCTGGAAGCTCATTCATCTTTGTGCAATGAGCATCCCTTTATCCAGTGTCCTGTGTCTTCTCTCTGCTTTCTCCATTCCTCGGTTGCTCATGTAGGTAGGATGTCAGAGAAATCCTAAGTCATCCTCCGATCGTGTCTGTTTTGACAGTGTTTGGCAGGAGTGGTCCCTCCTTTTCTTCTCCAGTTCCACTATCAGTTCTCTGGTCTGGGCTCTCATCACCTAAGAATATCAGCCCCTCCCTCCCCCTCACCTCCCTCCTTCTCTCCTTCTCTCCTCCCCTCCCCTTTCAGTCTACCTGCCTGCCCACACTAAGTGTTTTCTCAGGCCTGCCACGTGCCAAGCGCAGCGTTAAGCGCCGGAGATAAAGCAGTGAATCAGATCCCCACTAGCGTAGAGTCACGTAACGATACAAATACTGATTTAATTACAACTGGGGAAGGTTCTGCAAAGGCGAATTCAGGGAGCTGCTAGTTGCCGTAACCCGTTTTGGTGAGGTCAGTAAATAGCAAAAACAATAATAAAAATCGCTTCCCAATTCTTGTTGAGTCGTAGAGGGACTCATTGTATTTCAGAAATCTTTTCATGTGCAGCGTTTGGTGGGGACCTGGTGTAAACTGGAAGTTGGGACAGTTCACAGATGTGAATATGATCCTGCTGAGGCATTCACTCTGAGATAGTCAAGGTGTGGCACTGGGCTGTTGATACTAAGCATGTTTTTTTTCTCCAGAGCACTCAATGCCTTTGTAATCAAGAGGGATGGTTTAACTATGAAAGGGTGGTACAGGTGAGTCGAGGCTGCAGAAGCACCAGTTTGGGGGGTGGGTGGCTAAGCAGGTTTTTGGAGCTGGCAGCAAAGTAGTTGGTGGGCTTCCTTGTCACCTGTGGATACCTCTCCCACCAAAGTAGTTTTTGTCCTCCTAGAGCCAAGGAGAATTGAATTACCAAGCTACTCGTTCATAGCAAAGATGAATCCATTGGCAGACATAATTTTCCTTATTAGATTTCTATTGTCATTTAATGCCTTCTATTTATGGATTTCTTTGGAGTAATTGCTCTGTGCCTTGGCCCCGGCAATTCTCAATAATTTGGATTTGCAGGAGACATTGGTACAGAGCTTTTGGAGTCAACCGGAGCTGGGCAGGGAGTCTGGCTGTCACTCCCTTGGTTTTATCCTGATTTTTCTCTAGCAGAGACTTTTGGTTACATCATGCACTATTGATAGTGCCTTGAGCAAGAGGAAGGATGTATGAAGGATTCGGCTTCTGAGCAATTGCATAAACACAGCGTAACCTGAAGTCTTAAAACCCAAGGTTTGAGCAGAACTGGCCTTGAGATTGGGCATGCAATAAGCTTTCTGTAGCCATCGCCATGGCAGCTGCACGGTGGATCTGAGTGATATTAATTTCACCTATCCATGTTTAATCATCGATAACCCTCTAAACCGAGCACACTTTTTCTCCTTTTTTCAAAGAATCAGGATTCCTAGAATTCCTAGAATCTGGCCACTCGAAGAAGCCTCTTCATTATGAAAAATATCCACCGACCCAAACCCCGGGCTGTTAAAACCTGATGTTTTCGAGAGAAGGGTGTTTCTGCTATAAATGAAAGACATGACAGGGGGTATTTCGAAGCTTTGTTTTGGTTATTGTCAGTTCTGCCAACAAGTAACATCTGTATTTATTTTCTGAACTTCTCCCAATGGCTGATTTGCATCTGTTTAGTTCTCTGAGTAACATTTCATTTCCTGACTTTATAGGTTGCTATAAAATCCATTCGTAAGGACAAAATTAAGGATGAACAAGACATGGTTCACATCAGACGAGAGATTGAGATCATGTCATCCCTCAACCATCCTCATATCATCAGTATTTATGAAGGTCAGTGATTTTTTTTTTTCACCCCCGTATCAGTTACCATTTCTCATACCATGGGGCTTGCCAAGATTTTTAGGTAAATTGCCATTCTGGGCAGGAGCCAAGTATTTCTCCTCATGATGCAAAAATAGACGGGTGTTATCTCTTATTTGGTTACCTTGAAGGCAACCAGACACACGCAAGGCAGCTCAATTTGGTCATAAAATATCTCTCCTGGCTGTCTCCCTCCATCTTCCCAATCCCTTGGAGGTTGCTAAGCAACCTGCCTATTGAAAGCCGGTATGTGAGACCGCTGTGGTTTCTGAAAAATGGCAGTTTGTTGGGTGACCAAGTAATGGTCATTTACATTGTAAATGTCATTCTCCAAAGCTCATGCTCAGGTGGTGGTATCATGAGTTACTCAAAATCGTGCCCTTTGAGTTAGGAGTTACCTTTGAGCAGGTCCAGGAAACTTTGAGAAAGAAGAGGGATCTGTTGATGCAACGGATGCTTTGCAAATAGAGTCCAAGTAGTAGTTGGTGCTTGTAGAAGGTGGGGAGGAGCTTATAAAAATACTCATGCTTCAACTCTTTGGTCCTTCCTGGGAAGACACGAGAGTATAAACTTCCCACAGCTTATCATTTTTTAAAATATCCTGGAAAAGAATTATACAAACAATATGTGTTTATTGCAGAATGATTAAAATACTAACATTAAAATTAAAAAATAATTTTTGTTCTAATTCTCAGTTGGATAAATAGCTCTCTATTCATACTTATATTTTTATCTACTTCTCTATATCTGTATGTGGTCTTTATCCAAAGTTAGATCATACTGTTTATGCTGTTTTTTAGCTTGCTTTTTTTTTCAGTTTTTATATTATGCTTCTTTTCCTATATCAATAAATATTCCCCTATAAGGACATTTTGAAAGGCTTTATAGTATTCCTTTTATGGAAATACCATTATTTATTAAATCTAATTCCTTTTGTCAAACATTTAAGTTGTTTCAAATTTCTGGTTATTATAAACAGGGCTTGAGTGACCCTCCTTGGACACTATTTTTACATTCATTTGCGAATATTTTTTTATGAAAAATCCCTAGTCTTGGACTTTCCAAGTCAAAGTGTTTCCCCAGAATAGTTTTTAATATATGGTCAAGTCAGAAAAATGAACCTATTTTAAATTTCTGAGCTGATCATGAGAAGTTATACAGTAAGGGCTAAGAGAAAACCAGATGGTAACCATGGAGTTTTTCTGATATTTAAAATTTTCCTTCTGGTTCCCTGCTTCTTTTTGCTCCTCACCTAGAAGTGATTGTTGGTAATATTGTTTTTCTTGATTTTTCTATAGGTTATTTTTGGAGTTCTTGGGGATAGGATTTTTAAGAGAAATTTTCCTTCGGCCATTTTTTTCATTCCACAAACATTTCTTGCAGTTATTCTCAAAGCGTGGTCCGTGGACCATAAATTGGAATTGTTAGAAATGCAGATTTCCAGGCATCACCCAGGACCTGCTGAATCAGCACCTCTGGGGGTGGGACCCAGCCATCTGTGTTTTAACAGCTCGAGAACCATGGGTCCACTGAGTGTCTACTTCTTGCTCTGCACTGTGTGAAACGCTAGAATCTGAAAGAGGAACATGCTGTGGGTCTCACGCTCAAGAAATGATGCAAGGCATGATGGGAAATGTGTTATGGAGATGTGTAAGCAACATGTTCTGGAACCACAGAGGCGAGGGGGTTAGACGTTTTCATGGAGACGTGTGGCATCGTGCCGGGCCTTGGACGAGTTTTCTTTTGAGGAAGAATTGATGAAAGCAGAATTTCAGGCTGATAAAGGAATTCTGAATCTGCCCGGTGGATGAAGGGAATTTTCTACAAGTTAGAAATGAGTAGAGATGCAAAATGCAGGATGAAAATGAGTTTCATTAAATTCTGAGTGTCCTTGCTCCGTGTGGAGTGGTTACTATGGAAACCAGAAGGCAGCAGTGAAGCGTGACCTGTGTGGCGTGGGCTGGGGTGGGTCCCATGCTCTGTGAGCATGTCTGTGTTTGGGATTTCTCGGCCTAGAACAGGAGGCTTCTTTATCTGGAAGGCAGAGAGCGTGTTCTTCCAGCATGACGCTCCTGGGTCCTTTACTTGGGAGGTGTCTGTGGTCATCAAAGGCTGACATGGAGAAGCCTGACTTATTCACTAGCATTGTGCCCTCTCTGGCCTTGGGAATCATACAGGCTCAATGGGGAACAGGAATCTGGCCCCCTCCTAAGGGATGGCCAGAGACGGACCTTAATGGAAGATCATTCCATTATCAAGGTCAAGCTGGCTTCAGTCCAGCCCTTGTTGGAGGCTTCAAGAAGAAGAGGAGCCCTTGCTTGCAACTTTAAAGATGGGTACCAGCATGAATTCAGGTTCTCTGGGTGACTCGAAATAATTTCTGTCAGGGCCTCAGGTGGGAGCTTGGGCTTCCATTCATCTCAGTTCGTGAAACTCTATGAGCTGGTTTTTGAGAGTTGGGAATGAGCTTCACTTCTCACATCAGACAGTCTTGGGTTTCAGTCCCAGATCCTCCACTGTGGCCCAGACATGAGAGTTTGGGCAGGGTGGCGGGCCTCTCAGTGCCTCAGTAACCACACCGGAAAAGTGGGGATCACCCACGTCCTACCTCTCTCATGGGGTCGTCGGTTGGATCAAATGGTGATACTTGTGCTGGTAAGCTCAAAAAAGGTAATTATTTTGAAGACAGTGTAATCATCATAAGTAGTTCTTAACCTGGGGTCCAGTGACAAGGATCTTTCATGGGTGAGCTGCAAGGGGTCTGTAAACCCTCTGGAATCATGGCGTCGTGGAATACGGACACCACTAGCCACAGATGAATATTTTGATTAAAATTAAATGAAAAAATTAAAAATTCAGTTCCTCAGTCATACTAGCCACATTTCAAGTACTCAATAGCCACATGTTGTCTTGTGGCTGCCGGATTGAACAGCGTAGATACGGAGCATCTTCATCATTGCAGGATAGGCCATGCTAGTGTATAATGTTTTATGCGATAAATGCCTGGGTTTTTTTTTCTGGGGAGAGGGCACATCGCTTTCATCAGACTCCCAGAAGGATTCCTGACCTCAAATAGGTTAAAAAAAACAAAAACAAAAAAACCCCTCCACTGCCATCAAGTGTTTTATGACCTTCAGAGAACTATACAAATAAAAAGTATTGTTTTTATCCAGAAAACACCCAGGGACATAAATGTGGCCCTTTTTTTCTTTTTAATTTCTTAGCGATCTCCGGTTTCTGTTCTCTTTCCCTTTTTCCACACGAGTTCTCCCACATCCACTGTGCAGGAAGGCAGCTCCCCTTCCTTCCCCATGGGTTAGAAGCAGAAAATTGCCAAGATGCTGTTCCAGCTCTTCACTCCTCTCTCTAACTGTGACCCTATAATCTCCATTTCCATGACTTTATCTGCTTCCATGCCCAGGACCCCAAGACCCCACTCCGAGGGTGAAGTTAGATATCCTGACATCACCTGTAGAACTCTGCGTACTTTACAAACCTCTCCCTCATCTAGTCTCATTTGCTCCTCCAGCAAATCAGTGAGGTGGGCAGGCCAGGTGTTCCCATTTTGCAGCTGTGGAAACTGAGGCTCTGGAAGGTTAATGATTTGATGAGTGTGTAAATTTGCTTGGGCTGCCACAACGAAGTGCCACAGATTGAGCGGCTTATAAATCCAAGATCAGGGTGTCAGAGGATTGCTTTCTTCTCAGGCTTCTTGGCTTGTAGAAGGCCATCTTCTCCCTGTGTCTTCACATCATCTTCCCTTGATATGTGTCTCTGTCCAAATATCCCCTTTTTTATGAGAACACCAGTCGTACTGGATCAGGGCCCACCCTAATGACCTCATTTAATCATAATTATCTCTTTAAAGACCCTGTATCCATATAGGATCACATTCTGAGGTTCTAAGAGTTAAGACGTCAACGTATGAATTTGCAGAGGGACCTAATTCAGCTTATAACACTGGGCATCATGGCTAGTTAGTGGCCCTGGCAAACAGATTTCCTGGCCTCATTTGTTTTTTGCCTCCGCCCTGTATTTCTGAGGTTGTATCTTGTTTTGCTGGCTTTGCAGCCCACCTCTTTGCCCTAGGCATCCCCCTCAGTCTGACCTTTTCTATCCTTTTCAGCTCTGGGGACATGGTAGGGGCAGTGAGGTGACAGCAACAGGACTGAGTCTGTGAGTTAATAGGCTGGTCTTTGTGCCTCTCAAAGAGTGAAAGGGAACCTTCTCTCTGGAAGCTGACCGATTATTTGACAGGCCGATCAAGAGCCTTAGCTGAGCGCAGAAATGCATTAATTTGCTTAATAAAAAATCAATGCCCAGGCACCTAAGTGGCTGTTTGGACATTAGCCAAGTGAACAGAAGCTATAAAAGGATTTTATAACTTCTTTTTCAACAAGGACCTTTATGATTTAAAACACACGCAGCAGCAGCAGCAGCAATAACAGTGACATGACAAAGCAGTGATGGTCTCACCCTGTAATTTTAGGAACTTTGGGCTTTTATGAGGGGAAAGCACCATCTTGGACGGTGTTATCTGGTGATATTGAAATACTAGTTCAAGAAAAAATGTTATTGATTCATGAAAAAGTAAATACCACGTAAGTGCTTACTTAATAATGTACCAGGAATGAGGGCAAGCCATTGGTTTTGTTGAGAGAAATAGCATTTTAAAATTTACACTTTAAAATAATACTAACAATATTATTATTGCTGTTGTTTACCCTGTGCTAAGATTTGTATATGTATTCATTTAGTCCTAACATTCATGATATATGAACTGTTAACATCCCTATTTTTATAAGGAAAATTTAGTTTTTCCCAAAGTGACACCAACTAATAGTGGTGGGTCTGAGAGTCAAATCCAGTCAGCTGCCCTCAGAAGCTGGTGCTCCTGAAACTAACCAGGTCATTTGTTGGTCTGCAGTGACCCCTAATTGGGAGCATTGTCCTAGACCCCATGATGCAGAGAATTTCTTGCCTTCACAGAGCTTGCTATCTTCAATATGTGAGAGCATTAAGTCCCAGTTTTGTGGGTATTTTAGAAAATATTTACGCATATGTCTCAGGAAGATGCTTGGGGCCCAAATCAAGTATACTCCTAGGGGAAGCGTTTTCTACACTGCAGTCCATGGAAATGTAAGTTATTTATATACTATTCATAATACCTGCAGGCTCATAAAAATCTGCGACCTCACTGAATCAACACTGCTGTTCACCATCTCTCGAAAATAATCTCTTTCAAATGTTTCTTTCTTGAACCAGACCCTGGGGTTACTGTCCTGGTGACCCGTGAGGGAAGGTGGTTAACCCTCAAATCTGTCAATTCTGTGTCAACGCAAGCCATAACTGGCTTCTAATGCTAAGTCAAATCAAAGAGGATGGAAATAATGCGTTCCAGTGTGTGATACTCAAGGGGAACCTAATGCAGAGAGAAAAGGAAGAAATCTCTGGCACCATCTCAGAGCCGGACCCCTGTTTTCAGTCAAAGGAATTCCATCCTCTCAGCGGGGAGGTAATTGACAGTATGGAAAGAGCAGCTGAAAAGGAAGTGCCCGCCAGAGCTTTCAACTGGGTTGCAGAGGATGGAAGAGATAAAAACAGTTTTTGCCTGGGGTTCTGATTTCAGGATCCGGGTTCAGACATCAAAGGCATGTTGTCTCACCCCCATTTCCCCTCTGAAAGCCTAGGAGACCCGCTCTGTAGCACCCCACATCTGGTAACAGTCCCGCAGGTGAAAGCGAAGAGGCTGCAGGGGGAGCGTGTGAGACTGGCCCTGTGCCTTCACTTTTATTGCCCTTGGTTTTTGTTCCTAGAAATCTCACTTCCCGGCCTTAAAAGATTACATCTCTTGATTGGCCCTTTGCGTCGCGATTTGCTAGACCTGGCCAGCCCTTTCACCGTGGCTCCCATCTTTGGGAACCGTGGTCCTGGCTCTCTGGGACAAAGTGGGAAGCCTGTTTGGCATTTGTCAGCTTTGATCTCTCGTCTTTGGAAGAGTTTCTCAAACTTAAAATAACGAAACAAAATGGACAAACATGCCTCCTTTGATAAGTGTGTGAGTCTCATGCCCCTGCCTATGAGAAGATGTAAAAGAATCTGTATCCTAGAAAATTCTCCAAATTTCTACCATAAAGATACTTTGGATGAGTTTACTATTAGTTAAAAGCTTCTCCTGTCTTTTTAAAAGTACACATTACAATATGCTTTTTAAAGCTACCAATGCCTCCTGAGATTCTAATATATCCTTCTGGAAGAGGATATTGTTCTTGCCTTTTGGTGAAAATCACTTCTCTAAACACCCAGCCAGAGGTGCAGAGTTAAAACCAAGAGACGGGATCTGTGGAAAAGCCCACAGATTTGAGCCCAGATTGCGTGCTGCAGGCTTGAAAGACAGCTTCCCACCTCCCCCTTGTTCTCCCCTTTCACTTGTGGCCAGGGGTAATGAGGCCAGTGAAAGACGTTTCCACAGGACCCAGCAGACAGAAACTATTGCTGCCCCTGAAAAATAAGCTCTTGAGAATGGCAGGACCCTGATAAACTGCCTAATAATGCCTTCGAGCGGTTCCCAGAGGGTGGTCCAGGACCAGCCACACAGCATCACCTGGGCCCCACGCAGAGCTGTGGGGACGAGGCCCAGTGTTTCCATGCACTCACAAGTCTGAGAATCACTGTATCAGAGAAACCTTTGTTCAGGAGGTCAGGAAAAGCAGGGCTGCCTTGCTAGTATCAGTGTTTTGGAAATACTCACAGTGGAAGCAGTTTACATTTTCTTCTCAGGCTCAGGTGTCCTAATTCGAGTTTCTCAGGCAGCAAGCAAATTCTGATTTCAGCCCCGTCAAACACAGGCGGCCGCTGAGTTGATCTAACAAGGCTGTGGGTCATTAACACTACCTGCTGTTCTCATTCATTCGCTCACTTATTTAGTCATTTATTCATTCAATCATTCATTCCTTTTACAGAAATTTATTGAGCACTTGTATGATCCAGGAAGTGTTCTACTAGGGTGAATATGTATTCATTGTCCAAATAGGCTGATTTGAATGAGCCATTTGCTCTGCCAGTTGCTTTTCTGTGACCTTGGGCTAAGGCCTGAACCTCTCTGAGGCTCATTTCTCTTGTCTATAAAATGGGGCCAATAGCTAGCTACTTTATAGGTAGGGTTGTGAAGATTAACTCAGATAATGAATAAAATTTTAAGCACTGTTCTGGGTTCATGTTCAATAAATAATATTGATTATTCGCAATGTGATTGATTAATCTTTAGGGCTCTGAGTGGTCCTTCCCAGCTGGAGTAGAAACTCCTATTGGGAGGTCCTAGAGGAGAAGGTTGAGGCCAGATTGCCTAGATCAGTGAATCTGAATGCTGAATACACATTAGAATCTCATGGGGCATTTATGGAAAATGCTGATGCCTCGGCCTCATCCCTAGGGATTCAGATTTAATTGGCCAGGCTGAGACGGATGGACTTAATCCTACAAGTAAGGGGAAATGAGCGCCTTGCTCTCGAAACTCATCTTGGTCTGATCATTTGTCATCGGCGAATTCCCGAGCAGAGTGTGTGTCTGGCAGCAGTCACCAGTGAGCAGTGAGTGATACCTCTGGGCTTGGGTTTCCTTACTTAGCCATTTGGTTGCTACCCTCATCAGGGACTCAGAGCCCCATGAAATAGTTTGTTGAACTTGGCAAAGTGGCTCATGATGCTTGTGTTTATTCTCTTGAACCCATGGCGAATGGCTGAGCCTTTTTAACACATTCCCTTTGCTGCCAGATTCACAAGTTCCGCATGAAGTCTCTGCAGACTGGATCCGAACGAAGGACTCGCCCCCGTTACTAATACAGCACCAGAGCGTTTTCTTCGCTTTTAATCATGTGAATGAGCTCTTCAGCTGTGAGTCTGTCCAGCCACGTTTCTAATGAGTTTCCTATTAAGTTAGCTGTTTGACCTTCCAGTGTATTATTTTCATTGTTTTCATTTGATTACACCCAAGTCATTTTTCTAGAGGCTGGAGATTAGAAATAAAACAACGAAAAACTAATGCTACTCCCTGGCTGTCCTGCCTCGCCCTCTCGGGTTTCCTGGAATTCAGTATTTTCTAGTGCCTCACATAATACCACTTGTACTTGAAGCTAATTTTTAAAGGGAAAAAAATACGGAATCGTGTTGTCGTTTCATGTGAGGTCTTTGGAAATTAACTGGGATAGCTCTGTTAATTTGTCCTAGGCAGTCAGCAGCATGCGTTCAGGAAGACTCAGACTGTAAAAGAGGGCTCGCCACCCACCGCGGTGTCTGGCGGTGGGTTCATCTGTGAGGTATGGCTCTGAGACTGAGATCTGTGCTTTGGAGCACCGCTGGGGACTGAGGGATGGACCCTACTTAGGAGAGCAGGGCTTGCCTCCATCTCAGGCTTTGCCATCTATGAGTGTTCGATTTCTATCTCTTCTATTCTCTTACTTTCTTCCCGTCTCTCAAAGGCACAGATGTGATCTCAGGTGCAGATTCTGCCAGTACATATCCTCAATGCTGCTGATCCTCAATGCTGCTGGATTTGATGCAGACAAGTCTTCATTTGTTCTCCTTGCTTAAATGGAGACTTACTGCCTAATGACAGGCTAACACTTATAAGTTTGCTTACGTACTGTGGCAATCTTCACAATGAGGAGAGTCTTCGTTTTAACAGATGAAGAAACGGAGGTTCAGGAAGGTTAAGTAACTTGCCACAGTCACTCAGCTCGGAAGTAAATGGCAGAGCCTGGATTCGAACCCACGTAGCCTGGCTCTGGGTGTTAGCCTCTTAACCACTGCACTCTGTTGCCCATACATGGTGGGCCAAGCAGTGGCCACAAGCAGAGGTGTGATAACCACAGGCCTGGCTTTTCCACCCTGACTGGTAGTAAGGGTGGGGTGAGCCCCTGGAGCAGAGGCCACTGTGGGGTGGGGAAGACCAGGGCTGTCCTCCCAGAGGGAGGAGTTTCTACCCGCTTCATTGCTCCAACTGGAGAGCATGCCTTTTCAGAAGTTCGCTGTGTCAAGTGCAAGAGCCTTAACTTTAGCTTGGAGTGCTTCTGAGACGTTCTGATCAATTGCCAGAGCTCACTCAGGTTCAGGATTTTGTAAGAGCGAGAGCAAGCGAGAGAGAGTGAGAGTAAGAGAGAAAGGCAAAGCCTGAGACAGAGTAATAGAGGGAGACTGTGGACATGGCTGATGAGTGTGTGCTGATGGTTGATGGAGCCCATCACCTCAGGGCTCTGCTCGTTTTCATGGAAATGCCCCCAGAGATGGTTGTGGAAGGAGGGTGGAGCCCAGTGACCCATCCCACACGGTGCCTTTGATCCCCTCTCTCATGCAACTCTTCTTTCCTGGCCTTGTCTCCTGCCCTCCTATGACTTGATTTTGGGCCCCCAAATAGCACTAATGATCTCAGCGTGAATTAATCGTGCTCGGTAAGCCTTCTGCATCCCTTCTTCTGCAGGTAGCCTATCTACTTTCTTACCATTTCTTCTGCCTTCTGTGGAGTCCACTGCTGGGTGGCCTGGTTGGCTATGGTTCTCCTTGGGCATGCCAGCCAACATCCAGAAAAAGTTTTGGTTTAAGAAAAGACAATTAGTGAACAAACTAAAGAGCCTCTCATTGTCCAAACCAGGAAACACATGGCCTCAGCTCTGACCAACTCATTGACAATGGGAGAGCTGCCAGTCTAGTTTAATTTTCTCACTCTCACAGCCTTGGGCTTTTGGATTTAAGGGCTCAGAGGACCATTCTGTGAAGCTGTGAGCCCATGAGGTGTTTGAAATTTAGTTCCGAGGAAGAAGATCCTGGAAGCATGAATCTCATGTTGACTCAATGACCTAATTATGTTGCAGATAATTCTTGCAAAGGAAAGATCACTCCATTTCTGAAATGAAAAATAAGCTACTTTCTGTGAAGATTCTACTGACCTTTAAGAGACGAGCATCCCTGAGGAATGGAATGGTACTTCTAGAAGTCTGAGGTTTTGGGAAAGTAATAAAAAGGCTGGCCATGTGGGCCGGCAATACCATGGAAGGAATGGCAGCATCCTGGAACTAATTTAGGGAATGGAGTCAATAGGAGGCAAAGGCATGAAGAGAATTCAGACTGGTCCACTCCAGGCCTTTGGCCTTTTCGCTTAAAACCAACAAACTAATCTTCTTCTCTTGAGGTCACATGTCCATTCTTAAGTAAACCTGCTCTTGACAGGACATCCTGCAAATCGATTCCCACCCTCTGTGTTCCCAAGCCCATTTTCTTCCTAAGTGGCCTCCTGTATGCGGCTCTGAAATGGCTGGTGGATGGTTAAAATCCCAAGATCTCCTCACTCATCATTGTTTCTCCTAGGCCAGAGCATTGTTTTTATAATACGCATTTTCTCAAGTTATGCGAATTGTGTTATTAACCCCGAGGGCAACAGGAGGGAATTGTTAGGAGTTGAGTAATTAGCATGCTTGTGAAAGCCAGACAAATCAGAAGGGAGAACTGGACTGTCAAACTGAACATCTGATGAAATTCAGAATTAATTTGGAGAAGTAGCTGTTGCTATGGCAACCAGTCGCCACTCTCCTTTGAAATGGAAAATAAACAAAAAACAAGTAAAATAATTCAAGTTGGTGTCTGGGCAGAAGAAGGCCCTTCTGTGGGACAGTAGAAGTTAATGAAGAGAGTGGGGTATTTTAGGATATGCTGAAACAATGGTAAAACCCTCACATACAAACAAAACCCAAGTCATCTGTGATGGTTCCGTTCTATGCCTGTTTTCTCTAGGAATCTTTTCAGGCCCATTCAAGTTACCACACTGATCTTTCTTTCTGGTTATCTAGGTACTTAAAGTCTGTATTGTACAGGCGAGCCCTTGGGTTATTTTGTAAGTACTAGCTTTATTCAACTGGATTAGCGACTCCTCGAGGACCAAGACCATGTCTTAATGCTACATTCCTATCCTCTTTAACACCCAGCAAAATGCTCAGATACATGCCATAGACAGGCTGATAAAAGAGCGTTTTCAGAAAAGGTGGTGATGTTGGTTCTCTCTAATGAAGGAGAGTCTTTATTGAGTATTATGTAAGGCGAGTAAGCGGATGATGGAGGAAGGTTGTGGGGAGTTGTGGCAAGAATATAAGCTTTTGAGTCACACAAATTGGGGTTCAAATTCTCAGTGGTTTTCAAATCCTTACTGCCCAACAGAAATCTGCGTAAAAAAGACATGCACAAGAATATTCATTGCCACACTGTTCATAGTGACTGGAAATAACCCAAATGTCTGTCAGCAATCGAATGGATAACCAAACCATGATGCAGTCACAAAGTGGAGTACTCTGGCAATGAGGGTGAACAATCTTCGCCGGCATGGAATGACATGGATTATTCTTATAAATACAATGTTGAGCTAATGAAGCCAGACACAAAAGACTATGTACTGCATGATTCTATTTTTAAAAAACTTGAAATCCAAAACTAGTCTATGATATTGGCTTATATTTATCATACTCATAATATTGGCAGATGTATGTATACACACACCCAC
>NW_011888797.1:5569788-5577614 GCF_000151845.1 Pteropus vampyrus | reverse complement strand
TGCGTAAAAAAGACATGCACAAGAATATTCATTGCCACACTGTTCATAGTGACTGGAAATAACCCAAATGTCTGTCAGCAATCGAATGGATAACCAAACCATGATGCAGTCACAAAGTGGAGTACTCTGGCAATGAGGGTGAACAATCTTCGCCGGCATGGAATGACATGGATTATTCTTATAAATACAATGTTGAGCTAATGAAGCCAGACACAAAAGACTATGTACTGCATGATTCTATTTTTAAAAAACTTGAAATCCAAAACTAGTCTATGATATTGGCTTATATTTATCATACTCATAATATTGGCAGATGTATGTATACACACACCCACTCGCGCGCACACACACACACACACACACACACACACACGAGGAGGCGGATAGTGACAGAAAGAGGACATGCGGGGTGCTGGCCATATTGTTTCTTAATCTGAGTGCTGGTTCCCTATGAATGAAGTAGGGATAATATTCACACCTATCTCATCGGACTGCTAATATTAAATGTGACCATTCGTGGCATGTAGTAATTGTTCAGTAAGTGTCAGCTATTGTTGTTATGACTAAGCCCTTCAGGGAAAGAGTGCTCACTGTCTGGGGAGGCTTGTGGGGAGAAGTGAGCCCTGGACTATTTCATAGGTCTAGGATCTGGGATGCCACCCTGCCCTTTGTTCTATCTGTTTATTGCTCTTGGCAATGTCTGATCGCGTTTCTGACTCCTCTTCCACGGAGCTCCCTGCGAGCCTTCGAGGCCTCTGTGTTGCATTCACGGCCTGGTTCTTTCTCTTTTAATCTCGCAGCACCCGCCGACTGCGGGTAGTTCTGCTTACGGTGCTCCGGTTTCTACCGTTGCTCACGCTGCTCCTTCTGCCAGGCCTGCCTTTCCTTTTCTTCTTAGCCTCGCAAAGACTTCAGTATCCCCAGTGCCATCTGCATAGTGGGTACTTCATAAAAATCTGTTGCCATACTGAAAACCCAGATCTGCACCAAATGGACATGGCCCCAGTGCTGTGGGCCGACTCCAGCTGAGCTAAGCTTCTATTCAGGGCTTTCATTTTCCTGGTAGACCTGGCATGTCAAGGGCCATAGTTTTCCTTACCACTCTGGAGCCACTGGGCTTCTGGGTAAAACTGTCTGGCCAAGAGACACAGGCTTTCATTTTTCAAAAAGGAAACCCTTCCCAACTGGTGGAAAATAAGCTTTTGCTTAGTGACTAATAACATAAACACAGACAAGATTTCTGGGCTTATAAATAACCAGTTGTGAAAGTGCCCAAGGGAAGCAGCCTTTTTTTTGCCACAAGAATGGCCAAGTGCGTTTCTGCCACTTCGCTGATAGTGACCTTACTGTGGGCGAGGAGCCTCAGGCCACGGCTGCGGAAGGCGGTCACTCTTCAGGACAGAGTCCCAAGGCCTTGCTCTTATACGTTATAAGTCCTGGGCTGTTCTGGAAAAATAATAGTTGATCTTTAAGATTCTTCCTGCGTGAAAATCCTGTGGTTCTGTAGCAGCCACAACATGTTTTAAAGAGTGAGGCCAGTGGGGAAAGTCTTAGGGTTTTGTTTTGCCACAGCTGCCTGAGAGGCAGATGAAGTAATTACGAGATTAGCTTCCATTTATTGAGCATTGGCCGAGGCACTGTGCTAAGGGCGCTGGGCCCGTGAGCTCACTGAATCCTCTGTAACCGTGTGAGGAAATTTTTAGACTCACGTGACTGATGAGACTGAGGTTTGGAGGGTGGGGAGGTAATGTATATGAATCATAGAATGGTGACTGAGAGCGTGGAGCGTGCAGTCAGACCGCGGGCCCAGGCCTGGCTCTGCCTCGTACGCACTGTGTGGCCATGGCAGTTCTTAACCTCACCATACCCAGGTCCCCTCATCTGTAGAATGGGGAGACTCATAGGACCAAAGCCATAGGACATAATTAATGGAAAATGCTATTAGCACAGTGCCTGCACACAGTAGGCCTTCAGTAAATGCTGCCGTTATTATGAAGGGCTCCAGAAGCTTCATGCATGACAACGCACGGCCTCCTTGATGAATCATTGATGCTCCAAGTCTAGAACCGTGTGTGCATTTACTTCATCTAGGGTTACAATCATGGCCTTTACCATGAGACTCCAGCTGCTTCCTGCGGAATGGGTGGGGTCCCATAGCCAGGCCTGGCCACTGTGACAACTCTTGCCCCTGGCTGCCCACCAGCCTCACCTGCAACAGGGAGGGGCTGATTTTATCACTCAGATATCATCTCATTCATCCAGTGTTTCCTGCACTGGCTCTTGGTTCGTTCCCCTGGATGTCATTAGGAATATCGAAATGACCAAATCAAGCTGCAAAACTCTTAAAGAAACCAGACGCTCCAAGAGCAATCAGGTATTAGCGTTCTCTAAGCTTGTTACCTGTGTTTGACCATGGAATGCTTTTTTCCTCCAGAATATCTTGCAGGACCGTATTCCATAGTGCTCAATGGAATATGCATTTGTAACTGTTCTCTGGCATGCCCACCCCCAAACGGAGCCAGCAGAGGGGCAAGCGGGAAAGACGGGGGACCAGAAAGGATGGGGATTCGAAGCAAGGAGTGGCCGGGGACGTGAGACAGGTGGACAGAGTCGGGAGATATTTTAGAAGTAGGACCAGCAGGACTCACTCATGGAAGCTGCTTAGTAAAATATTTGGCGTATTGAACTGTGTCGAACTGAACTGTGTTTATGTCTCATCAATGCCATGTCAGCCTATTGGATAGGGAAGAAGCCAGTCACTGAAGTAATCCTTTGCTCTGCGTGAGGCAAGTGACCCACACCTTCTGATAGTCACTGAAGGGACCGCTGGCTTTGGCCTCCTTTAGTCTTTGGCATCATACTTTTTTGGGGTGTGAGGTTCCTTGTTCTTTCCCTATAAGTACTTACCCTCTTTCTTCCTTTTCACCCTTTTAGAGATGAGAAAACCCATTTGCCTTCTCCGGGCACATCCACTCTATCATTTTTTGGAGCCTGAGGCATACGACCTGAGGCAGCTTTTCCAGTTTCCAAAGTTTATTGTTAATGAAAAGTGCACACCAGGCTGGAATCCCTGGCAGAAGCCAGAGCCGCAGGGTACACCGAGGCCAGCAGACATAGGAACAGCCAATTTTATTTGGCTGTTCTTTTTCCTCCTCCTCCCTGCCCTCCTCCTCCTTCCTCCTTCATTTTATCAGAGAGGTTTGGCTGGACTTGAAGGAGCCAGAAAGGAACTGAAGGGGCCCGAGCTTCTAGCAGCCAGTGACAAGGTATAGGAGGACAGGGACCCCGGCCCGGAGCACATTCCAATTCAATTCAGTTCTCATTAAATACACATTTAATGTGTATTTGTGTGTGTGTCTGGTTCAGTGCTAGGCCCCGGGGGTTCAATAATATTGATTTAACATACCTGATATCAATAGATTCTCCCAGCAGTTCTAAGAAGTACTTATTAATAGTATGCACATTTTTACAATTGATTAAACTGAGGCACAGAGAGGGCGAGCAACTCCCCCAGTGTCTGATTCCAGAACTACAGTTTTTGCCTCTCAAAGTCCAATCAGAGGAACTGGATATGCAAACCGGCAAATAAATCCATGTAGTTTAAAAGTACTGTGATGCAAGTATCAGTTACTACAGTGAGAGGCTGAAGGGAGGTAAACTGGGGCCATATTTGAGTTCATCCTTAACTGATGAGTTGGAGTTCCCTGGCAGGTAAGGCAGGTGGGAGTGAAGGCAGAGGGAAGAACATAAAGGTGGGAAACAGCAGCGTGTGTGGTGGAGAGGGAGAGGGAGAGAGAATGAGAGAGAGGCAGATACTGTGAGAAGCAGCAAACAGTCGTGCCTTGGTGGGCTTAGGGGGCCTGATGGGTTGGTGGAAGCTGACGAGATGGAGGGAGGTAGACGGCGGTCCTTCAGGAAGGGCCTTGGGTTCCCTACGAATGTTTTTATACCACATCCCTTGGGAGTGATGGATTCCAAAATGTTTATTTTGTCTTTGCTCAAAGGACATCTTATGTGAAAGCCCCAAATCTGAAACAGATAGCAATGGAGTGGCTTTGGTTGAGGTCGTGCTGAAGACCTAGAGCCTGTCCTTCGTGGCCTCCCCTAGCATACCGCATTTTCCCGACCCCCCTGTCACCCCCGGTCATCTGCCTGGAACCCCAAGGACTAAGTTGAGCAGAGTTTGAACATCACTGCTAGAGAATATCAGGGTTGAGGAGAGAGAAGCATTTACTACTGTGTGATTATTTTCTGTAATTATCCAGAATGCATTTATGAAGTTTTGAGTTCGTCGTTTAGTCAATATTAATTGAGTCCCTATGCCATAAAGCACTCTGAGTGCTGGTGATACATCAGTGAATAAAATAGACCGACCCACATTTATATTTTACTGGGGGGGGCCAAATTAATTCCCCGGAGGGGTTGGTTACCGGGCTAAGTAGGGTCCACAGGCTCATGTAGGACCTGGTGGGCCCCATTTGGAACTTTGGGTTTTATTTTGAGTAAGATGGAAAGTCTGGGAGATATGGAGAAAAGAGATGACAAGATTGGCCACCCACTTTGGGGTCAGAGTAGCTTATAATGGTCCGGGTAGTTGGTCCATATCGAATGGTTAATAAATGGTAGCTTTGTTTTTTTTATTACCCATTATCCTTACAGCAGAGGGATTCTAATGGGAGGGATTTGGGAGAAACGATCCTGGCAAAGGGAGTCAGGTCCTCAGAAAAGAGAGGCACATTCCCTCAACACTGCAAAGGGACGTCCAAGAGTAGTCATGATGCCGATGTTGTTCACCCGGCCAGCAAACCTGCCCAGCTCCTCGCGATGCCGAATGGCCCGACTCGTGTCCTGACCGGTAGCTGTTCACCCCGCTTGCCCAGGGACATCTCCATTGTCTTCTCTCCCACTCTCTGTGGTCCTCAGTGAGCTTGTTGGATAAACAGGGCATCTGTGTGTTGCTGTCTCCCCCCACCCCCACAGTGTTTGAGAACAAAGATAAGATTGTGATCATCATGGAGTACGCGAGCAAAGGGGAGCTGTATGATTACATCAGCGAGCGGCGACGCCTCAGCGAGAGGGAGACCAGACACTTCTTCCGGCAGATCGTCTCCGCCGTGCACTATTGTCACAAGGTACGGAGCCTGGCCGTGGTTTCTTGTGGCGCGATGGGATTTCTTTTGTTTGATTCACATCGTGAAGGTGATGTCTCTTCACTGTAGTACATAGGGAGAATTCGTATGATGGAAAGAAGGAAAATGACCACTATCCATAATTCAAGAATCCAGGGATAACCCACTGTTGCTATTTTTGTTTGTTGCTTTCCAATCTCCTTCCTCCTACTCCTAATGTTTGTTTTCTATTGAAACTTTTCATTTTGATTAATTTTAGATTTGCAGCTTCTAAGATGGTACAGAGAGTTCCTGTATGCCCTTCACTCAGCTGAGGGGTGTATGTAACATCTTAACGTTACTGTAGTACATTTGTCAAAACTGAGACACCAGTATTCATATACCACTCTTAACGAGACTACACATTTTATTTGAGTTTCACTAATTTTTCTGACAATGGCCATTTCTCCATTCTGGGATCCAATCCAGAGTAACACATCGCATGTATTTTTACATAGTTTGTGGTGTGCTTTTTCACTCAGTATTTTAATCTAAACATTTTCCTATGTTACTAAAAATTCTCTGTAATTATTGTAATTTTTGGACATTTAAGCTGGTTCCGATTTCTGGTTCTTATAAACAGTGATCATCATCTTTATACATTAACCTTTCCTGTCATCGGAATCATTTACTTAAGAGAAATTTTAGAAGTGGAATTACTGGGCCATGATGTTCTGAACCTTTCTATGCTCTTGGTAGCTTTTGCTGTGTCGATTACGTCGGCATAGATTACCTGTGTATGCCCATATATTTTATTAACACACCTAATGGGATATGCTCATGATACAGCCACACTTTAGTCACCCTTGGTCTCTGGAGTTGGAAATGAATTACACGCAGGTAATTCCAAGCCATATTTCAGCTATGATTGTTATTAATCACCTTAGTCATGATTTCCATCCCAATCATACTTTTCCCCCCTCCAGAACTATCATACCTTGAACAGTCATTCACTCTGAGGACAAGAGTGTCTTGATCCAACATGACATCCAAAATAGAGTCAGCTTCTTCATACAAATGATCGCTATATGGAGCCTTCTGGTTTATAAAATATTCTGGTTGATGGATAGTGGCTATGGAAGTTATTAGAAAATGACTATTTGAATCTAAAACCCTTAACTCATGTGAACGTTATTTGATTTCTCTTTGCTGACTCAAAAGGATCTGATGATTCAGATCACACAACATTTTGTGTTTTATCATCAGTTATCACCATAAAACATTACAGACTGTGTTTTCATTATTGGAAGTGTGCGAATATTTGGATTTCACATGAATGGGACTTTATTAGACTCATTCCATCTTCTGTGAAAACCAGGCATGCAACAGTATAAACCAAACTGCTCCCAATATTTAAAAAGGAAACAAAATCAGGTACCTTGTATTCCATGTCTTTCCTCCAGGAGCCTTGGTTTGTGCATTTCTGAATTCAAAACACATCCTTAAAGATTTGGGTTAGAAAAAGAGTAGTAGGAATGCATGTTTTCATCTCTCCAGTCAGTGCTTTTGGAGATGTTAGGAACTGTCAGATGGAAAGGAAAGTAAACAATAAAGGACCAACTGTAAACGTGCAGATTCTGAACTAAAAAAGTCTTGAATGAAAGACAAAGAATTTCTGGCCAGTTCCTTTGCTTAGAAGAGCAGCTTCAATGCAAATGTCCTTTACACTGAATGATGTTAAAAACCTATTCCCTGTTATTTATCTGCCCAGCCCCAGATCGTTTAGTTCTTCAGTTCCACTTCTCCTACCTACCCCCTTAAAAGATCATTGGGTTTTAAAAGAGAAGTGAGTATACTTGTTGTTACTGCTGTACAGACCAACAGCCTATTGGCTAATAACTTTTTTTTTTTTTTTTTACCTTTCAGCTGACTGCTTGTCACTGCAGTTCAGCTTCCAGCCTTTCCAGAGTTTGCCTGAATGGAAAGGTCACCCAGTATGGCAGTGACTTGGTCAACCCAGGGGGTACGGTCTTGGTCTTATCGGCCTCTCCCACCTTCACCTTTCACCCCACATTGAGTCCTGCCGAGTAGAGAGGGACTTTCAGAATCTTCTCTCCCAGCTGCTTAGGAAATACTCCTGGGAGTGCCTTTGTTATCTTCAGAACAGATCTGGATCAGTTTCGTGGGTCAGAATAGATTGAACCAGGCCTCTTTCAGCATTGGGGAGGTAGGCAGGCAGGCAGACAGACAGACAGACAGACAGACGTTCTCCGAGCCTTGCATTCTGAGTCCCCAGCAGAGAAATCTGCTTCTTCCTTGGGAAGCACATCACAGACAGACATTGTTTGCCGCCGCCGCCGCCTGGGACTCTATCGCTTTCACACAGTGGAATGACATTCCGCCAAAGGATCCCCCTGCTGTTTTACAGGCTCTGGGGGAGAATGGATTCCAGTCATTTTTCCCTTAACCACACAGCAAGTGACTAATGCTCTTCTGTCGCTGGTCGCTGGCGGGAGCTTCATGACAGTGAGAGCAGCCCTGAAGGGTGGTGGAGAAGACCACCGGGCTGGTGCATTTCTTTCATCTGTCAGATATTTCCCCTTGCTCTCCCTCCGCCTTCCCCTCTCTCTCTCATCCCAGCCGCTCCCATTCATTTCCGTGCCTGTCTTCTTATTTCAGAATGGTGTGGTCCACCGGGATTTGAAGCTGGAAAATATA
>NW_011888797.1:5561922-5569738 GCF_000151845.1 Pteropus vampyrus | reverse complement strand
CAGACAGACAGACAGACAGACAGACGTTCTCCGAGCCTTGCATTCTGAGTCCCCAGCAGAGAAATCTGCTTCTTCCTTGGGAAGCACATCACAGACAGACATTGTTTGCCGCCGCCGCCGCCTGGGACTCTATCGCTTTCACACAGTGGAATGACATTCCGCCAAAGGATCCCCCTGCTGTTTTACAGGCTCTGGGGGAGAATGGATTCCAGTCATTTTTCCCTTAACCACACAGCAAGTGACTAATGCTCTTCTGTCGCTGGTCGCTGGCGGGAGCTTCATGACAGTGAGAGCAGCCCTGAAGGGTGGTGGAGAAGACCACCGGGCTGGTGCATTTCTTTCATCTGTCAGATATTTCCCCTTGCTCTCCCTCCGTCTTCCCCTCTCTCTCTCATCCCAGCCGCTCCCATTCATTTCCGTGCCTGTCTTCTTATTTCAGAATGGTGTGGTCCACCGGGATTTGAAGCTGGAAAATATACTGCTCGATGACAACTGCAATATTAAGGTAAACCTCTTGCCTCATTGATTGATATGCAGGACCTGGGGTTGGCAGCCGGAGGGGAATTAAGCTGCTGCAAACTGCAGCCTAGAAATAAGGCGGCTGCTTCCTTTCCAGGCAGGCAGGTGGGGAGCGTTATGGGCTTGAGCCCTCAGTTCAATTCAAGCAATTAAATTCAGTAAGCATTTTACCTATCTCCACTACATGCCAGACATTCTTCTTCATGCTGGGATGAAAAAGATGACTAAAATATAGTCTCTGTCCTCAGGAAGTTCATAGTCTACCATCATCACCGTAAAAATACTTATCACAATAACACACTGCATATGTGTTTCATATCATGTTTGTGTGCTATCACTTAAATTCAGTCTTTACAACAGCCCTATGAGATAGGTAGTTATTTACATTATTTAACAGCTAGAGAAATTGCGTCACAGAGAAGTTGAGTAACTTACTCGAGGTAACACGGCGATAGGCAGTTGCAGGTGGGGTTTGAACCCATGTCTGTCTGACTCATGAGCCCATGCTCATTTTGCCAGTGGGCCCTGAACTATTTTAGAGCTGGAACTCTTCCCCTGCCACTTTCCTGTCATTCCCACCCCATATCTACTACTTCTGCCTCCCAACCCTCCCACCCCTGAAACCAGCTGTGGAACTGGGAAACTGGCTGAAATAATGGCAGAGTTCGCCGTTGGGAATGAGCATACCGTCAAGTGATAGAGTTTACTTTTATGGGGAGTATTATTGCTGGCTGCTGCTGGAGCTGGAGAAAGTTCTCCTGGCCGCCAGGGTTCAAGTATCTCCTGCAGAGCACTCCAAATGTTCTTTTGATCACATCTGCAAAATAAGCAAGTATGGTTTCAAAATAAATGGAGCTCGCCGCATGGGTTTCACAATGAAATGGCCTTAGTCTTCCAGGCACCAGGGGATCCCTTTAATTGGCCACTGGTGACGTTAGTGCCTCAGCCCTGGTCTCCGGACGAAGCATGGGAATGACCTTGCATCGTCCTCTTTTTTGTTGTTGTTGCTGTCAGTTGAGGGGGTGCATCGCTATGTCCTTACTCGGAAGGATGGAGTTGCTTTGGCGTTTGGATTCTGTTTGCAGACTATGGCGGTCACTGTTCGTCGCCATCATGCTTAGAGATGCCCCTTGAAGCCATGTCCGGGTGACCTCTTGTTCTTGCGAGTGGTTGACCATAGTCACATACTTCTATGTAGTCCTTAGAATAAGGAGTAAACAGTTGGTCAAAGCAGTTTTCTCTAGGAACAGGAAGTGAAATCTCAGGGCCCCTCCATTTCTTGGCAAATGGAATAGCAAATAGAGTTAGAAAATTCCATCCTGTGTGGCTTCCTAGCCGCTTGACTTTGGGAAAGCTACTTCTCCCTGTTTCCTCAACTATAAAATGGGGTGACAGTAATGCCCACAGGCTTGTTTTGAGGACTAATTGAGATACTCTATGTTTAGCAATAAAAGCTGCTGAGTACTGTGCAGTGAGTGAGTCAAGGTTAAGAGAAATGGCTTCATCGTTGGATAGCCTGAGTTTGAACTGCACCCCTGCTCCTTACCAATGGTAGTATTTTGGACAGATAAATTCCTCACCTATCTAAGCCCGTTTCCTTATTTGTTCAGTAGGGATGCCAGTCCCTGTCTCTGAGAATTGTTGATTTGCTCATTTTTTTAGCGAGTATTTCCTGAGTAGTTACTGTGTGCCTTGCCCTGTGCCCAGTCCTGGGGAGTCAGTGAAAGGCATGAGGATTTTAGATCCTATATAGTCAAAGCACTTAGCACTAACTCTTAATGTCCAAGGCGCCTGCTTAAACAGCTGGCCCCTGGAGAGGAAATTGAAGAAGTCAGCTGCTCTGAAGGTGCCTGGAGCCTCGGGACTGGTGGTCAGGCCATGGCTGGTGAATCGGGTACTGGTCTGAGGGACATATTCTAAAGGTTTGTGTCATCCACTCTGGTAACTCTCTCTGCAGATTCTTCCTGCCACCTGTCCCCAGAGCTCTCATAACTAAGTATAGTCTTTACAAGGCCTGGAATGTGAGCCTCTCGGTTGGGGATTGGGTTCTGTAATACAGAGTGACCTCTTGCTCTCATGATGTAGTCCCAGAAGCGATAAGGCACATAGCTTCCTACAGAGTCATAGAATTGCCCAATGCAGAAGAATGGTTAGAATTCTGAAAGCAATTGTGCTGGGAGCAATAGGCAGGAGCCCAGGAGAATAGCTCATTTGCATAAGCAATAGAGCCTTGATGTTGAGCCTCTCAGCTCCCAGGACCAAGTCCTTCAATCTATTAGGTAGGGAAATAGCAGACACATAGCACATTATAGAAATTAAAGTTTCAGTCATATCTTTTTCTTTAGGATTCTTAATCCTTAAGAGTTTCTACTTCTGGCATTTACCGAGGTAAAACACACACATGCATCCCAAACAAAAACCAAACTTTCCTGCTGTCTGACCCTAATATTTTCTTCTGCTTGTTCAAGGAATGCCACTAGGATCTGAGAGTCCTATAGCTTGAAAGAACCTTGAGGGTCACTTTCCAGTCCCTTGTTTTAATGGTTATGGCCCAGAAGATCTAAGTGATGTGTCCAAGATCACATACAGTGAACCAATATAGACGAAATTATTGTGTCTTTGTTTCTCCAGAATGTGGCCCATTAGGGCCCAGTTTGTCATACAGTAGGTCCTCTTAAACCATTTGAGTTTGGAGTGAAGGTTGACACCCAGGATTAGAACTCACTTTGTTTTGACTTCCAGGCAAATTCTCTTTTCCTCATCTCACACCCATTTCCAAGGTTTTTAAAAATGTGTTTTGACTGGCATTGATTTGTCTTCTGGCTGTACATATGTGCAGCTCTTCCTGAGTCAGCGTTTTGATGAAAACATATTTAGTTTAGAGAAAGCACTTGTGACAAAGGCAGGTGGGCACAGACACATGGCCACAAGCTGGCCTCCATGTTTAAGAAAGCCCATGTCATCAGTGTCTGGACCGGGTGACCATGGTCACTGATCTATTACTAGCCAAGGGGATAAGAGCAGTGAGGTGCCTCTCAGAGCCCCCTCTTGTGCCTCTCTAAATGTGGGTGCATCTTCCCTATTCCAAGGGTGGAGGGCATTTGCCCACGAAGCCTATGAAAATGCTACAGATTTAAACTTGTCACATGTCACTGCAGTTTTGCTATGAGCCATGCAGCTTGTTCTTCTTGCCTCCCTGCCTGATGTCGATTTTCAAAGAACACATCTGGCCTTGGAAATATTTATCTGGCCACTGTGAGAGGGTGTGGCTTCTAAAAATATTCACACAGTCGGTCAGCAGAAAGAATGAGAGCAATGTGCTTCTTTGGGATGCATTCCGTCCTCTGTGGAGAAGCATGTCTACTAAAATAGACACCCAGTATAGCTTTAATTTGCAATTAATAAAAACAGGCCAGATTCACATCCCACTCTCTGGGAGAATGGAATGCCGACAATTCCCATAGGAGGCTCCTGTAAAAATGCCTTACAATGAGAAGAGGTCCAGGCACTAGGGTCAGCTGACCTCCTCAGAGAGGGCTGGGAATTTGGTGAGCTCCCAGGGCTCAGAGTAGAGGGGCGTAGGGGGAAATGGCCCATTACCCGTGATGACAATGGAAATTCAGCTGCTGCCGATAAGAAAAGAAGCTTTGAATAGTCGGGGCTAAGGCGAGGTTGGAACCTCTGAGCCTTAACAAGACTAAGTGGGGCAGCTCAGGATGTGGGCCTCTGGGCTTTGATTATATGAATGTGAGAATGTGTATTCATGCATTAATTAATCCATTCATTTGTTTGTTCATCTGTCCATTTATGTGTGTGTGTGTGTGTGTGTGTGTGTGTATGTATGTATATGTATGTTTATATATCCATGCGTGCCTGCATTCACTTCTGCACCTAATCATTCAGCAAATTGAGTCTCTCCTATCGACACTATTTATTCGACCACAGATATTTACGAAGTTCCTACTGGGTACCTGGCCCTGGCCTGGATGCTGGGAATTTAATAATGAACCAGGTAGTCAGGCTCCTGAGTTCTCGGAGCTCAGAACTAGCACTTGTTAAACTATCAGTCACAAGGAGCCATGAGAAGGATACCTAGGTGAATGAGGAAAACAAGGTACCTGCCCTCGTGGCCTTAGAATTTCAGTTGGGGACACAAACAGTAAATGAAGCAATGTATAATGTACATTTATCTGATAGTGAAGAAAATCCACACAAAGGGTGCAGTTGGAGGATGGCTGGTGCCATTTGGCTAGGGTGGTCAGGGAAGTCTGCTTGCATAGGACTTGAACCCCTCGAATCCACCAAGCTTTCTCCGGATTCCTGGCCTTTGCACACATAGTTCCCTCTGCCTAGAATGTTCTTCCCATTGTTCTTTGCTCCCCTCCCACCCCTACCCCACCCCTTGAGTCTCAGCTTGAATGAATCTTCTTCCAGGAAGCCTTCTCTGCTCTTTGTCTCTTGGCAGGGCCTAGTGGCCCTACTATGTGCCTTTTAGTGCTGTGTATAATATGCTGTGGAAGTGCTGAGCAGGAAGCGGTAGGTCTATTCGCTAGACGGACCAGAAAGCCTTCGCTGAGGAAGTGGTGATCGAACTGAGTTTTGAAGGATGGGTAGGAATTCAACAGAAAGGAATGTAATGGTCTTTCAAGGGGAAGGAGCACCAAGCACAGGAACAGGGCATGGAGGCTGGGAGAGGAAAGTGACCTTTATGGAGCCAGTGCTGGAAGCTGGAGTCCTGAGCCAGACCCTCCATATGCTTTATTTCCTTTGGTTCTCGGAATGTCTCTACCAGCATGGGTCTGACGACTCCCATTATACAGATGAGGAGTCTCCCACAGCGTATAAGCAATGGGGCTGCTTCAAACCTATGGCTATATGCCGCTCAAGACCGGGCCCCTGATACATTCTACCCTTTACTACTCCCACCCAAATTTGCCCGAAGTCCAAGAAAGCATCACATGAAGACACTTTTTGGTTCTTGCTTCAGTCAGTCTTGCCTTGTCTGTAGGCAGCTTGTGTTCAGCTGTCCCTGGGAGAGACTCTCCAAGTTCAGGGATGCCAGAGTCGAATGTGTAGTGAGCTGGGATGGGTTGCTCATTGGTGTCCCCTGAAAGGCTGCCTTTTGGAGGTGCCATGAGTTAAGGGCTTCCCCAGATTGCATGGAGCCGACCATTTCCAGTCCCTCTCTCCCTCTCTCTCAGCGGTGTGAGCTTAGATTTTTTTCGATGATGAAAGCTGACCCCATTCACTTTTGCTCATTGTTCCACTCTCTACCTTCACTTCCTGACAGCTCAGGAATGAGGCTGTCACGGGTAAAGCCACCACGATTAACTCCAAGGCAGGAAAGGGGCTGTGGAGTGTGTCTTCCTGTATGGGGCTGCTGTCTTCCTGAGGAGTTCTGCAGAAAGCCCGCTTCCTCCTCAGCCACCTGAGAGCAATAACTCCCCTTAATGTGGAGATTTACAGCAAGGCGGCTCTTCCTTCAGGGAATTTTAGGCCAGCCACTTTACTGCCCTGGGCCTGCTTCCTTATCTGCTACTAATGGTACCCTCCTCACAGGGTTGTTGTGAGGATTTAATACATTAGTGTATGTAGTATTCACAGAATAGCCGCTGGCAAGTCGCAATGCTGCTATTATTATAATATGTCATTTAATCTAATTTTGGTTTTCATAATACCGTGTGATTGGTGCTATTGCAGTTCTATTTCCCAGTAAAGGAAATAGACTCGGAGAGTTTAAAGTAGTAATTGCTAACATTTATTGAAGGCCTCCTATGTACAAAGCATGATTTCCAGCTATCGATTCATTTGATTTTCCATCAGCTCCACAAGGTAAGTTGCATTGTTATTATCACACCAGTTTTACAGACGAAGAAACCCAGGTTCAGAGTCGCTAATGTGCGGTGAATCCTCTGGGGATCTCGTTAAAATTCAGACCCTGACTCAGGAGGCCGGGGTCGGGGCCCAGCATTCTCAGTTACTGATGTGCTCCCAGCTGGTGCCGATGCTCATTTCTCTTGGCTCTTTGCTGGGCAGTGGCTTATTGGGTTTAGTTCTAACTTTGTCTTGCCTAGCAAACAGTGCTAAGTAAACCAAACCATCAGCAGTATCACAATGGCTGTAATTTATAGAGTCGGCTGGGACCAGGACTATTCCGGGACTTTATATGAGTGTTCTTTGGTCCTCGCAACACCTGTACGAGGTGGGTTCTATTCTTATTCCCATTTTGCAGATGAGGAAATTGAGTGTCTTGGCAGGTCCCACCAATAACCTCGTAGTGCTAAGGCCAGGGTTAGCCGTAGGTTCTTCTGGCTCCTAAACCTCTGATCAGCCCCGTCCACTGCACTTCCTCTTCGGCACTGCAAGTGACTGTCAGACCACGGCTTATGTTGTCATTGTCATCAGCATCCTTTCCCAGCGGTTAATCATCAGCAAGCTGGTACTTCCTTTTTCATAGGGTGAACTCATGGTGATTAGTCCTGTCATCTGAGATTAATCCTTCTTTATTTAAATCGTGGCAAGATCTATGTAACATCAAGTTTACCATTTTTAGGTGTGCGGTTCAGTGGCATTAAGTAGACTCACACTGTTGTGCACCCATCACCTCTGTCCATCTTTTGCATGTTCCCCGAATGAAACTCTGTCCTCATTAAATAATAACTCCCCATTCCTCCCCTGGCAACCACCGTTCTACCTTCTGTCTCTATGAATTTGACTAGTCCAAGCGGGCTCATAGAATGTTTATCCTTTTGTGTTTGGCTTGTTTTCACTTAGCACAGTGTCTTCAAGGTTCACCCATGTTGTAGTGAAGTTAATTCTTTTGAAATGCGAACAGCCACTTCCTACTTTTATCTTTCTAACTCCGATTTTCATCCAGCGGCTCGATAACAACAAAAACTTAAAAAGTTAAAGACATGACTGTTGACTTCCCGGTTTCCTTTTCAGAGTCCAGGCTGAACTGACCAGTCCAGTGTAGGCACAGAGGGTGGTTCTGAACCAGTGTGGGGCAGGGGAGCAGTCTTATAGTTGATATAAGCTCCTCATGGCATAAAATCTTAAGGCTGCGACCCAAGTTTAAGTGGCTCCAGTTTCGAGAACTATGTGTGTGTGTGGATGCGTTGATTAATATTGCTTTTCCATTGAAGTGCCAAGAATATGGACTAATCTAGATTTCTATTAATCTTCTGTCAGTGGCAATGACAGCTTTACTGGGAGAGGCTGATAAACATCAGTCTCTGAGGATGGGAGCGGGTACAACATAAACACACTTCTCAAAAGGGCTACAAGGAAAGCAAGG
>NW_011888797.1:5555246-5561872 GCF_000151845.1 Pteropus vampyrus | reverse complement strand
TGTAACATCAAGTTTACCATTTTTAGGTGTGCGGTTCAGTGGCATTAAGTAGACTCACACTGTTGTGCACCCATCACCTCTGTCCATCTTTTGCATGTTCCCCGAATGAAACTCTGTCCTCATTAAATAATAACTCCCCATTCCTCCTCTGGCAACCACCGTTCTACCTTCTGTCTCTATGAATTTGACTAGTCCAAGCGGGCTCATAGAATGTTTATCCTTTTGTGTTTGGCTTGTTTTCACTTAGCACGGTGTCTTCAAGGTTCACCCATGTTGTAGTGAAGTTAATTCTTTTGAAATGCGAACAGCCACTTCCTACTTTTATCTTTCTAACTCCGATTTTCATCCAGCGGCTCGATAACAACAAAAACTTAAAAAGTTAAAGACATGACTGTTGACTTCCCGGTTTCCTTTTCAGAGTCCAGGCTGAACCGACCAGTCCAGTGTAGGCACAGAGGGTGGTTCTGAACCAGTGTGGGGCAGGGGAACAGTCTTATAGTTGATATAAGCTCCTCATGGCATAAAATCTTAAGGCTGCGACCCAAGTTTAAGTGGCTCCAGTTTCGAGAACTATGTGTGTGTGTGGATGCGTTGATTAATATTGCTTTTCCATTGAAGTGCCAAGAATATGGACTAATCTAGATTTCTATTAATCTTCTGTCAGTGGCAATGACAGCTTTACTGGGAGAGGCTGATAAACATCAGTCTCTGAGGATGGGAGCGGGTACAACATAAACACACTTCTCAAAAGGGCTACAAGGAAAGCAAGGGTGCCCAGACTCGGAGAACTCCCAGTGTGAGTTGTTTGTGTGTGTGCGGATTTGCATGTGGCACTGGTGGGTGCTTCTCACACACGTGTGTATTTGGAAGCTCATAGGTGCCCCAGATGCCTCAGACATTTGGGATGGGAAAGAATGTATTTTCCTCAGGAAGTGCACTGTGCTGTGCGGTTCCTCCCTTAGCTGAAGTCAGGACGAGGCCCGTGACTTCTCAGGGTGTCCCAGGCTGCAGTCATTCTACGCCTCTTCTGATTGACAGGGCATGCTTCATAGAGCTTCCAACCAACTTCCTGGAGCAAGTCAGGAGCCTTTGATAAGATAGTGGAATTCAGGGCAATGAAGCGCAGTCTGAGCCCCAAGAATGCGTTTTCTGAGGGTGGTTTTTCACAAGCTACTTTCAGTGACATTCCATTCATTCAGGGACGACTGTGACAAAATAGGCTTATTCTAGGGGCTGTGTTCAAAACAGCTTGAGTGTGTTTGCAATCAGGCCGGGCTGCTCTCTGGGTACGGGAGTCACTCAGCCTGTTTATAAGCCTCACCTGAAAACCGGCTTGGGCAATGGCAGAAGCCCGCAGCGGCTCAGCTTGTGAGGCTGGAATGAAAGGCTTAGAGTGGAGTGAAATGTGTCCTAACCCTGCGACTTGGTGGCACAGTGGTCTGAAGCTTTAGGGACACAGGGGTTCACATTGATGAGTACTAGTTAGCTCTCCTGAGATGGATAACTTCATCTCCCTGAACCTCAGTTCTCTCATCTGTTAAATGGGTTTTAAGAAAATTGTGGTAAAATATCCATAACATAACATTTACCATTTTAATGATTTTTAGGTGTACAGTTCAGTGGCTTTAAGTACATTCCCGTTGTTGTGTAAATGGGGTTTTAGTGTAAAGTGTTTGATTGGAGGTTGTTCAGTAAGTGGTAACTAAGTTTATTATTATTTTGTGTTGCCTAGTAATTATCTTGTGCTTTTCAAAATTAATGACTATTATAGTGACAAGTGTTTCTTGGGTGAGGGCAGGTACTAAGCAGCGGATGATACAAAGATGAGGGGAAAATGTGGAATCTGCCACCTGCAGGGGCAGGGGACTCGGAGTCTAATAGGCAAGATGAATTTATACATATATTTAAGTATATATATGCATTTATGTACATAGCTATATAATATAGGCATATATACACGTGTGATAGTGTGATAATATGCTTATACATACATAATACATATGATATGTATATATGTGAATATATATATGGAAGAGGGTTACCGTAAAGGATAATAAATAAAACACTTCAAGAAACTAAAGGAAAAAAAGAATGACTCCAAAGGGTGTGCAATGTAAGAGAAGCAAAGTTAGGTAAAACATTTGTATGGAACTTGAAGACTTGAAGGTTATAAAGCACTTTTACATTCATGGTTCATCTTGATATATTTGTTTTCTCATTCTTACATAATCTTGTGAGCTGGAACAGAATAGGGATCATGGCTTCCCATTTTCTGGTGGGTAAACTGAGGATCCAAGTAGCTAAATGTCCTGCTCCATGTCACATATATGGCTAGTGGTGGAATTTGGGCTGACGTATGATGACTCAAAACCCAGTGCCCTCAGCCCATTGCATCTAGGGTCACAAGATGGGCATACTACAGTTCTGATCAGAGTGCGGGTGGATAAAAGGTGGTAGTGTCAGGTGCACAAGTCAGGGTTTTCCAAAGTGTGGTTTGCTCATCACTGTGGTGCAGTCTTATTTTAGGTAGGCCACAGATGGACAACTTTCAAATGAATAGTTATGCAATTTAATGTTCATCAGAAACATCAAGGCTATGATTTTGTGGCTACTGTGCAGGCAAGTCTAAATCAAAGTGAAGGTCAAGAGAGTCCAAGTAAGAAGTCGTTTTAAATAATAGAGCATGTAGTGTGCAGATATGGCAGAACTTGTGTTAGATGCCAAGGACTGCAGTTGAGAATCATGGCCCAGCTGTGTTGACTGATCCTCTTATAAAGACCCAGGGCTGGGAAGAAAAGCTTGACTCAGCGGGCAGACCTACTCGGATTTCTCTCAGCTGCTCTGGTGCTGATCCAATGCAGACGCTTACTGCATCACTAATGGGCCTCCCCCATCTTGCTTGTCTTTATAGATTGCTGACTTTGGGCTTTCCAACTTGTACCAGAAGGACAAGTTCTTGCAAACCTTTTGTGGGAGTCCGCTCTATGCATCTCCTGAAATTGTCAACGGGAGGCCTTACCGAGGGCCAGAGGTGAGCAGGTTGCCTGTTGTATATGATGGGGTAGGTAGGGGAGGCTTGGGGGTAGAAAAGGGGAGAGGGCAAGAACTAGATCCAGGAAATTCTTTAAAAACAACAACAACAACAACAACAACAACAACAACAACAACAACAACGAGCAAAGAAAACTTTAAAAACTATGATTATAAAAGTCATAACATACATACCTGGGAAAAAATTTTAAAAATTCAGAACAGGCTAAAAGAGAATGTAAAGTTACTGCAGTCTACCCCAAAAAGATAACCCCTTAATATTTTTGTGACTTTTTAAAAGACTTTTTTCCACTGTAAATCTCTGCATTTAAAAAAAAATTGAAATCATTATATATGTGTGTGTGTGTGTGTGTGTGTGTGTGTGTGTGTGTGTGTGTATATATATCTTGCCTTTTATTAACATTATATTGTGACACATTTTCTGAATTCGTTATTAAAAACATGATTTTCAATGATGACAATGTTTTACCTTATGGATAAATATACCATAATTTAGTTACCCCGCAAGATTTAGACAGATTTTCTGTTTTTCCTCATTATAGCAAAACACAAAACAAACGTCAAACCGAAAAAACCCCTAACTCTGAGAATGAATATCTTTTTGCAAATATTTTTGACAGCATCTATTTTTTGATTAAGGAAATACATTCAGTTGTAACTTTTAGTTCATGAGAAGTGCATTCCTCTGTATGCCTAAAGCTTTCATGGCCACTGTAAAAAGATGTGTCTGTGAAAAATGTTATTTTGAAAATGGGTGAGTTGTGACTGACTGTTCTCTTTAAAAAAGATGGTTCTTTTTAAAAGAGAGATTCATCCACTCAGTATCCTTTAAATAGCAGCTGCTCAGTGGGGTTGAAATGTTTCCTTCCAAATATTTATCTGTTTAAGAGTGTTTGGGGGCAGGGCTGGAGGCCGAAGAGGATGCCAAGAGCCTCTACCAATTACAGTGAAGAGAAAGTCTCTCTGAAATGAGAATGTAAGCGGGGAGCCTAGGCTTCAATTTACAAAACTGAAGAAACGCGACACTGTAAATTTATCATAGATAATGAATGCTGCTTTGATCTTCGAGGATCTGTTTCCGAGGTTACAAGCTGGCAGCCTGTGATCTGGCCAGCACGCAGGCTTTATTTGGCTACGTTAGTCTTTCTAAAAAAAAAAAATGAACAGACATTTACTAACTGGGAGATTTCACATAAAAATCTGGTTTCTGACTTCTCTTAAAAAAAAAAAACAAAACAAAGAATCTAACAGTGCTGGGACTTCATTATTTTGTGGCAGCGATTAGCCGAGGGGAGGCAGCCTGCTTAAGATGGGGGAAGGCACTCTACAGTTTATCTCTGTCCCCAACACTACATGTTGTACCCCCAATTCTCTCTTGCTTTGTTCATGTTTGTTGTCTGCCTGGCTCTTATAAGCATTTGGGTTTGCCACCCCTGATCTATTTGAAGAAGGCACAGGAAGAAATTGGTCCCTGGATTAGGAGCGAAGAACCCTGTGTCCAGTCCTAGCTCCATCACTGGGATGAGGCCTCTGGAGAAACCATTTAGCTCCTTGTGCCTCAGGATTCTCACCTGTCAAGTGGGGCTGAAAATAATTCAGGCCCTACCTGTTTCACAAAATTATGATAAGGATCAAAGAAGATAATCTATTTGAGAAAGTTCTGACATAGATTGGGTCTCGGTTTGAAATGGAAATGCACAGCTGCTCTGCGTATCAGTTGTCAGGCTGCATGGGAACCTGTCCGCCAGGTGCTAAATTCAGTTCCTGGGGTCGCTGGGGGTGGCTGCGCACACTATGTGATGCTAATGGTTCGGAAGGCATCTGGAATCTGCTTCCCAGCTCCTGTATGTCCTGTCTCTCTGCTCCAGGTGGACAGCTGGGCCCTAGGTGTGTTGCTTTACACTCTCGTTTATGGAACAATGCCCTTCGATGGTTTCGATCACAAAAACCTCATTCGGCAGATCAGCAGCGGAGAGTACCGGGAGCCCACGCAGCCCTCAGGTGCGTGCCCGGGGCGGGTCAGAGGTTGAGTGGGAGTGTTTGGCTCACTTGCCGCAGCTCATGCTTTCTGCTTCTGTTGTAATGTCTGTAAGGAGTCTCCGGCTTTTCCTCCCTCTTCTCCCCAGGTCTTCGTCTTCTGGCAAAGCTGGCTTGTTAGGCTGCTTTACCCAAACCTCCCCAAATGGCCATTTTCAGAACGAGCATTCTCCACTGCAGGCAGGCTAGGAGTTCTGTTTGCTCGTTGTAGGAACTTGGGCAAGTCTCTGAGCCTGTTTGGATTCAGTTTTTCCACTAAAAATTAACGCTTTGGGAAAGGTAGTACATGAAGTCCCTTCCAGTCCAGGTAGGCATGTAAACCACCTCCCTAGAGTCTAAGTGCCACGAGGGTGGCACCTGCCCTTTTTCCCTACGGTGCCCCAGCCAGGAGCACGGCACATGGGGGCTGTTTCACGACCTATTGCTGCATAACAGTTCTATCCCATCCCCCCAGACAAACTCGGTGGTTTAAACAATTATGTAACTGTCAGCCACTATTCCCCGGGTCGACTAGAGATCTTCTAGCCTTGCTTGGGATTTCTCATGCACGTGCAGCCAGATGACAGCTGGGGCTAGGGGTTGGTGGTGGGACACCTCCGTGTGAGCTCTGTCTCCATGAGCCTCTGAGGCCTATCTGTCCAAGAGGAAGCCTGGACTTCTTACGTGGCCGCTCAGGGCTCTAACAAGGAGGACGAAGAAGCTGCCAGGCCTTCTTAATGTCTGCTCTTGGACGCCAGACAATATCACTTCTTCCCTGTGCTACTGGTCACAGCATCCGAGGCCATAAGCTCCATCTCTTGATGGGAGAGCTCTGTGCATGAATGGAAAGGGTGGCCATCTTTGAAATACAGTTAACACCAACTACTGCACATGTATACATACCATATATGTACACGCACACATGCACAGGCACGCATTGTTGAGGCTTATTATTCATGGTGGTTACATTCTGTAAAGTTGCTTTGAGCACTGAGTTAGTGAATACTGAAGCATTGGGGAAATACAGGGCTTCTAGTCACAGTGTTCAGTCAGTATGTCACCTCTTCTTATGTATGTTTCTGTTTAAAGGTACCTCACTTAAAATATATTGTTGATTCACGGATGTCGAACTCACAGCCAACCCACTGTAACTCATACCTAGTGAAGCTTATCTAACATCCCCATTTCCTCCGTAAGGCTCATCACAGCCTTTTCTGTACCTCGGAACACTAGACAGCACTTCAGCACTATGCTTGGGGGCTAAACGGTGAAATCACCAACAAAAAGTACAAAAATGTGAAAAACACGGACTGAAGAGACCGTGAAAGGGCCTGGTTAGTATGAGAGCAGAGATAAGAAGGCAGAGTTCTGGCCCCTGTCAGACTTCAGCTGGAGACGCACGTGCGTGTTGGGGCAACTCAGAGTGTTTGCCACTCTAAATGTACTCAAGTGACTGGGAAAGTGTCCTGAGTATTGACTTTTGGGTTACAGATGTATTTTAGCGAGTAGGCAAATTTACAAGTACAGAATCTGTGAATAACGAGGATTGACTGTTATAT
>NW_011888797.1:5550239-5555196 GCF_000151845.1 Pteropus vampyrus | reverse complement strand
AAATCACCAACAAAAAGTACAAAAATGTGAAAAACACGGACTGAAGAGACCGTGAAAGGGCCTGGTTAGTATGAGAGCAGAGATAAGAAGGCAGAGTTCTGGCCCCTGTCAGACTTCAGCTGGAGACGCACGTGCGTGTTGGGGCAACTCAGAGTGTTTGCCACTCTAAATGTACTCAAGCGACTGGGAAAGTGTCCTGAGTATTGACTTTTGGGTTACAGATGTATTCTAGCGAGTAGGCAAATTTACAAGTACAGAATCTGTGAATAACGAGGATTGACTGTTATATACATTTGCGTGTGTGTATATATATTATACGTGTGTATATTTGTGTACTGAGTGTCTCTATATTTTTTCAGTTAGCTACCCTTTTTTTTTTGAGAAATTTGAGGGTAACCTCTTAGGCAGTCTTCTTTGCCACACCAGCTAAATGGTGTCAATACAGTTCCCGACACAGTGCAGAGGATCAGGAAATATTTGTTGAGTGACTGAATAAACAGTTGTCTTGTACTTTTCAGGGGGTGCAGCTCACCCTGGCCCCCTTGCAGCTGAGGGGAGGTGTGCCTTTCCAAGATATACTTCAACCCCCATTGAGAGAGCACAGCTTTATCTTGAAAGTCGATTTCTAGGCTGTGAGAGTCAGTTGGTTCCTTTGGCCTTCTCGACATCCCTTTGGGGGTTTCCCCCTAATTCTCTGGCAGCAGAAATTTGCAAATGGAGTTTTTCAGACAGGCTGTAAGCAGAGAGCAGACATAGATCAGCTCTCTGATCTGGCAGCTCGGCACACTGGGGCTTATGTCAGAGAGAGGAAGGAGGTGAGCTCACCAGGCGTGGGGCTCAGAACCTGGCCAAGGCCTGCCTTGGGTATGGCCCCTGTCGCTGCCCAGGTGTGCCAGGTATGAGCTCCTCTCCATCCTTCTCTGTCTTTCCCTCTCTGCTGAGGAGACTTTTTCTCACCATCTCAGCCGCAAATTTCCTTTTCGTGCCTACCCACTATCGCAGTAACTCTGAGCACTGCGTGTTTATACAAGCCTACCTTTGGAGGACTAAAGGAAGCCATGGCAATCCAGACCTGTTCTCCCTTTAAGTAAAATGATATCTACCAAAGGAATGGTGGGGCCCTGCTTGTGGTTGGGTCTAGATTCTTTCTCGGGCACTGGCCTTGCCTATTTTATAAGGACCAGAGTTGATGGAGAGCTCAATAAGTTTATAATAGTCCTCCACGCACGTGGAAAAACATGTGAGGATGTGATGGCCTGCTTGGTTCTGTGTCTCGATGATGCTTTTGAGGTATGTCCTGGAAGACTCTGGCTGGACCGGGGCTCCAGTCGGAGTTTTCTGAAAGCGACCATGTCTCCTTAGCCACCCCTGGAGTGTCAACCCTGTCACAAAGCCAAGCGCTCTTATATAAGGCATCTTCCTTTTGTTTCTTGTCCCATAGATGCTCGAGGACTCATTCGGTGGATGCTGATGGTGAACCCCGATCGTCGGGCCACCATCGAGGACATCGCCAACCACTGGTGGGTGAACTGGGGCTACAAGAGCAGTGTCTGTGACTGTGACGCCCTTCACAACTCCGAATCCCCGCTCCTGGCTCGCATTATCGACTGGCACCACCGTTCCACGGGGCTGCAGGCCGAGGCCGAAGCCAAAATCAAGGGCCTGGCCAAACCCGGGGCCTCTGAGGTCATGCTGGAGCGGCAGAGGTCACTGAAGAAGTCCAAGAAAGAGAATGACTTTGCCCAGTCCGGTCAGGACTCGGTGCCCGAAAGCCCATCCAAGCTGAGTTCCAAGCGGCCCAAAGGGATCCTGAAGAAGCGAAGCAACAGTGAGCATCGCTCGCACAGCACTGGCTTCATCGAAGGAGTCGTCAGTCCTGCCTTACCCTCTGCTTTCAAGATGGACCAGGACTTGTGCCGGACTGGCATGCCCCTCCCAAGCTCCCCCGAGGCGGAGGTGCCAAGTAAACTCAGCCCCAAACACTCGGCCACCATGCCCAAGAAAGGCATCTTGAAAAAGACCCAGCAGAGAGAATCAGGTTATTACTCCTCTCCGGAGCGCAGTGAGTCTTCGGAGCTATTGGACGGTAATGATGAGACAGGGAGCAGCGTCCCATCCCCAACGCCCCCGGACCCAGCCAGGGTGACTGCCCTCAGCCTTTCCTGCCGCAGGAAGGGCATCTTGAAACACAGCAGCAAGTACTCTGCGGGCACCATGGACCCAGCCCTCGCTAGCCCCGAAATGCCCACACTGGAATCCTTGCTGGAGCCCGGCGTGCCTGCTGAGGGCCTCTCCCGGAGCTACAGCCGGCCTTCCAGCGTCATCAGCGATGACAGCGTCCTGTCCAGCGACTCCTTCGACTTGCTGGACCTGCAGGAGAATCGCCCTGCCCGCCAGCGCATCCGCAGCTGCGTCTCTGCCGAAAACTTCCTTCAGATCCAGGACTTTGAGGGGCTCCAGAACCGGCCCCGGCCCCAGTACCTGAAGCGGTACCGGAATCGGCTGGGAGACAGCAGCTTCTCCCTGCTTACAGACATGGATGACGTGACTCAGGTCTACAAGAAAGCGCTGGAGATCTGCAACAAGCTCAACTAGCTCTCTGGGGTGCAGGGCGGGTTGGGGGTGGGCATGAGGGAGGAAGGGGAGCAGTGACTTGTCCTAATGAGCTGGTTACCTCTTTGCTGGCCATGTTAATAGACTGAAAAAGGATCGGTGCCATCTCGCTTGGCCAAGTTTGCAGCCTTGAGCTAGTGTCTAAAAGGGATAAGTGGGCTGTCTGCCATTCCTGTCAACTGCCAGTCAGAATTTGGGTCCTAATGGGTGTTGGCTTTATGGCACCTCCTAGAGGACCAGCTGTCTGGGGAGGTGGCATTGGCCAACACCTAGAGGGGTGGGCTAGAAGCATATGGGAGAAAGAGCATTTCCCTAGAAGTCATCCAAATGCTTCTGGAGGAAAGGCAAGAGAGACCATCTGCTCTGAGTGAGCTTAGAGCTTGCTCCTTCTCACATTAGTAAGCTTGGTCTGACTGCAGGGGGTTGGCAAGTCTATTTCAGCAACTCGAGCTTGAATCTGTGATTGATTGATAGTGGCTGTTGAGTGTGTTGGTTTGGGTAGCCCAGGTAGATGGGAAGGAGTGCTGTGATTGAATAATCATGGCTGCCATGGGGGCGGGAAGGGGGCCGTAGCACTCCTGGCATGTAGTGCTTGACCTGGCTAAGCCCTGGGAATTAGGTTAGGGCATCCTGTGGGATCTGTTATGTCTTTCATGCCATTAGTGTGGCATTTGTTACTTTGCTACTCTACCTTGAATGGAAGACAGGGCCTTGGTCAGAGGGAGAATTCTCTGAACTCTGCTAAGGACGTAGAGTCAGCACATGGTGATGTTTTGGCTTCTTTCCTGATGTCTGTTTTGCCCTTCAGCATAATCTCCTAAGGGTGGACAGGTAAAAAGATGGTGGTGTCAGAGGTCAGAACTCTGGTGTATAACAGAGCTTGGGATCCTCTGTGGTCTTTGTGCAGGTGAATGGAAATTGACCCACACCAGCAAGGGGCAATTCGTCTGTTTCTTTAATGTCTCAATATTAACTGGAATGCCACCTCTTAGATTCATTCTCACCTGCATGAATGCTCTGAATGGGATGTGACGCTGTCCACAGTCTCCAAAAGAGTGACCGGCTCAACCATTCACCCTGTTTACTAATAGGAGACGGTTCCCCATCCGCCAAGTGTGGAATCCTTAGAAGCAGAGAGTTTGCTTCAAGGGAGTTAATGTGTAGGTAGAATATTTGGACAAGGAAAGGAAAGTCAGCAGAATGTGCTTTCTCCCAAATCTAGGTATCCCATGTCACGGGTTTGAACTCCTAGGCTTTGTGGATAAAGAAAGCTCCATCCATTCAAATGAATAAGGTGTTGGAAGAGCAGAGTGAGTTGGGAGGAAGTATGCAGGACAGGGGACATTTCCCTAGAAGTCATCCAAATGCTTCTGGAGGGATCAGAGAAGACGTATGAAAAGACTCTTTCCTTAGAAAGTAACATAACTGGGTATTAAAGTTTTAGACACCCAGATTACAGGTGACAAGATGTCACTCCCACAATGGGACATCTTCATATACTGAATTTGGAATTAATGGTCTTGGGAATTTGAGATGACTTCAGATTCTGCTGGCCTGGGCAAACTGAAACCCTTGTTTCAAGATGGTTGACTTCTTGGTAGACACCTGGATATATAAGGAGGGCTAGTCTTGGGGGCTATTTTTGGGAAAACCAACCGATAATAATTCATAGGGAGATGAGAAGAAATCACCTTCAGGCACTAAGAACATTAATTAGAATGAAACTGCCCTTTCTCCAAGGAGGTGGCTCCATTTCTCCCCTTGCCACCAGCTCTGGGGTTTTAGTTTGTGCGTTCCTTCAGGTTGAGCTCAGTAATTATTGTGGGGAACTTCTCTGTTTCCTTTCATTCAGTCCCACCTCCTTTCTGAGCTCCAATATAGGTTCAAAGGGAAAAAATCTGTAGGTAGCAAATCGTGGAGGGTGTGTGGCTACACGGAGGATGTTCTGCAACCTCTGAGCTTCCTACTCCTGGTCTCATTTAATGCAGCCTTTTCTGAGCACTTGTACTGCCACACTGCTGGTCTCTCTTGTATGGCAGCTGGCCTAGTTGGTAGCTGTCCGTATTTATGACTTAGATGTAACACCTACCTGCTGGTCGATGTGTTTTTTCCTTTTGCCAAGTGATCACCTCTGTTTGGCATTTTCCAGCCTTCTAATTTTTAGATTAAAGTGACACTATAAGGAAAATCATTCTATACCCTCCCCGCCCCGCCTCCCAAACCCCAAAATCTCTCTCTCACACACACACACACACACACGTTCACTTTCATCAATAAACCCAGATAGTGGATTGTGGCAGACACGGTCCTCCACTCAGAGGCAGAGACAATGAGGCAAGTCCTA
>NW_011888797.1:5538104-5546711 GCF_000151845.1 Pteropus vampyrus | reverse complement strand
CGGGCTTATACTAAAAAAAAAAAGTTATCTGAAATTCAGATTTAACTGGGCATCCTCTCTTTTATCTGGCAAGCTAATCTGATGGGACTTAATTGGCTAAATTGACTGGGACTGGCTATGGTAGAGGGTTGGGGAATGGATGCTTATAATTGTGGCCTGGCAAATTAGGACATGCCCATGCCTCTCAAGCTGGTCTGAGGTAGGAAGAATTCCAATTCCAGTTTGGACTTGATGATTGCTATTGAGTCAAATTGCTTCATGTCTTTGGGCCTCAGTTTTCTCATGTGTCTGATGGGTATATTCATTGCTGCCTTACTCAACTGTTAATAGGGCTATGAAAGAGTGAGAGAATTTCTTTGAAGTTCCCTTGAGTATAAAACTCAATGAACGAGAAACCATAGTCCTTACTTTACAGGGCAATATTCACTGACTTTTAAAACAGAACATCTTAAAGGCAATCTGCCTGGCTTGGAGGCTTTTAATTCTTGCTGTGGTCCCTGCCACTGTTAGCAAGTGGGCCTGTCAATCATTTTCAGGGTAAGAGACTAAGGGGAAACTTACTTAAAAGTGAGCCCCTTTGGAAAGACAAAGTTCTGCAGTCAGATATAGGGAATAGCACCATATGCATGGCCTAGGGGCTCTACAAAATGTGACATGTAAGCGGTAGTGAGAAGCCTTTCGGGGGGTGACATTAAGCTAGCTGTTTGAGGCCACAGACTTTTCACCCTAGAACTGTGGCCCAATTTGTTTGTAACCTCTCAGAGAAAGCCCCAGTGCTGTGACTTATACGAAGCCTCGATTAGCCACATTTTGGCACTATGCCAATGTTGAGCTGGTTCCTCCAACCCCTGCTGAGATCCCTACAGCTATTCAGAGCTTGAAAAGAAAGTCAATAGAACTCACACTGGTAGCTCCAAACAGCACAGTTAAGGAAGCTCTGCTGAATGTTTTGATGGCCACTAGGGTGTGGATGTGGCTTTATGTTGGCAAGATCATAGGTAAACGTGGCATCACTGCTATAATGTTTGAAGACCAATCTTCAAACATTATACATCTGTTTTTTTTTAAATTTATTATTTGAATGTTCTTGGGCCATGTGTGATCAGACTGGTATTTGAATAAAGAATGTCAAAAGTAATGTTTTCTATATCAAACACTAAATGGAAAGTCACAACATCTCCTGATATTAAGTTGGATTGTCTTTTGCTTTAATGACGTTAATATAGTTCTAAATGCATGTCTTTGCTTAGCCTGAAATTGGAAAGGTTATATGTGAACATCCCAACCTGGTACATATATTTTGAAGGTTGGAAATATGATATTTACTTCTGGAAAAATTGGGGGAAAGGCTTTGAGAAAAATAGAACTTGCTAAAGTAAGAGAAATAGTAATACTGTGTGCCAAAGTTAAGTCTTGTCAGTAGTATAAAGAATAAAATTTGGATAGTTTCTCTTTGCTAAAATCAGAGAAAGACCTTTTCGACAACACCTATGTCTGTAAATGTTGGGATACTTGGTGGTGTTCTAAGTACGTATCCTTGTGACATCTTTAATGCCAGGATAGAGTGAATGAGAGCCGTGACCTACATTTTAAATCTAATTTTGGTATATGTATTATCAGTCTATTTGGTTTTATGATTTTCAGAACTTATCTTTGCAAAAATAAAATAACCTATGGATATTTAAGCAGGATTATGATTCAATATCATCCATGGGTTTAAAAAGTATATTGTAAAAAGTAAATAAACAGAAGTGGTTGGTTATGCAAAAAAATAGGAGGGGTAGTAAGGAAAATAGAGGTCGTTGGAGCAGCACAGTTGACATGTTGTCAACTGATTGATCGGTGAGGTCATGAGGCATGGTCAAGTTTAAGGAGGAAAATTGAGAGAATTTAAAATTTATTGAGCTTCTACATGGTGTTCACTTCATCCTTATTCAGTAGCAAGTGACAGAAACACAACTCAGAACATGTCGAGTAACAAGATGAATTTACTGCTTCAAGTAACTGAAAAGTCCAAGGCGTATGTCCCAGGCATGCTGGATCCAGGGATTCAAGTAATGCTGTTGGCCTCTTTTTCATTCACTCTTGTTGAATGTAGATTTCATTCTTACGCAGGATCTTTCTGCATGGGAGCAAGATAGCTCTTCGGAAGTGTTATGAGGTCTTTTAGTGTATGATCTTAGAGTCAGAGAGAGATTCTTACTATCCTAACATTTATGTGCCAAGGAGGCATTGTGTTTGGCTTTGCTGGGATCACGTGTCTCCCTCTGGCCCAGTCACAGAGTCTGGGTAGAGAGATGCCCTGATTGGCAAGGCTGGATCATGTGCCCACCCTTGTGGTATACTCGAATGACAGTTCCTTCAGAATCACACAGAGTAGGGGAGAGCAGCTCCCCCAAAAGAAGGGATGCAGAGTCAACAAAAAAAGTTCTACCTTTTGGGCCTCGATTTCCTCATCTGTAAAATAGCATTAAATCATTTCTAATCATTTTCAGAGTTATTATGAAAATTAAATGAAATAAAGTACTTAATACAGGCCCTGACACATAGAAGATTTTTAATTTATAGAGATAGTATCAGGAAGACAAAAATATAATGCTGTAGAGAGGAGATATATTTGTTAGGAAGATTTCAGCTGTAAAATCAGCTACAATGTGAGAAAAATCCAGCTGAAACTGATTTTAACACTACAGGGGATGTATTGGTTCATATATCTGGAATTCTAAAGATGGGGTGGATTTCATGGTTACTTAGGTCTAGTGAGAGAAATGGATAATAAACAAGTAAACAAACACTCCCCCTCCATTACAGATTATAATAAGTGCTATGAAGGAAATGGATAGGATGCAGAAATAGAGAATTAAGTGAGGGAGGTACCTCTTATAGAAAGAGTAGTCAGGGAAGGCATCTCTGAAGAGCTGGCCTTTGGGCAGAGGTCCAAAGGTGAAGAAATAACTATACGCAGAGTGAGCATTCCAGGCAGTAGGAACAGTATATACAAAGGCCCTTGAGCCTCCAAAATAGAACTTTACAGGGTTAATTTCTGGTCCATTGGCATAGGACAGCCGTGGTGCATGGAGTGTATGGTGTTTTGCTAAACATATGTGGCCATGTTCTAATGCAGGCTGGCTGTGATCATTTATGAGTTTGTGTAGCCGTAACTACAAATGGCTGCTTCCTTTGACAGGTGGTCCCCAGACGAGATACATGCCATGACGCGCATTTTAAATGAGAATATGTTTCCACTGCAGAAATTCACTGCCAATTTATTGAAATTCATGGAGAGGATGTTTTTAATCCACAGAATCAATCATGCAAAGTTTGGAACATGGAAGTGATGCTCTATAAAGACCAGGAAATGCACACTAAGGTTTTCATGTCGCAAAAACTGCTCCATGCTATCACAACTGTATGGTTTCAGCAGGGAATTGTGTGAGAAACCAGCAATCAATTTTGTTTTTAGAGTGTGACAATTATTTTCCTACTGATGAAAAATTTATGCTGCCTATTTCTACCTGAGTGGGAATATCTATTGTTTCTTGACCAGCTGGTTCCCCCATCTACTACCTGTGCTAGTTTTTGTGAATTAGTCTGGATAGGCTATGTTATGGTAAAGTGACAAATAAGCTCTGAAATGTCAGTGGCTCAGTATGATAAACAATCATTTCTTACTCTCGCCGAGTTCAATACAGTTTGGGCAAGTTTCCTTGTTATGCTGTCTCTCTGCAGACGCTTGGGGATCTGAGCTTCTTCCACCCTGTGGTTCTGCCATCAAAGGGTTTGTCATTTGCAGTTATGCAAATGAAGGAGGGAGAAAGCACAAGTCAAGATCTTTTAAGAACCGATCTGATTGTGATGTACATCATTGGTGCTCATATCTCATTGGCCAGAACCCAGTCACCTGACCCCAACCTAACTTCCTGGGTCGTCTTCAAGTCCATAGTACTTAAAAAGTAGAATATAAAATGAAATCGGGTGGACACATAACAGTGTCTCTGTCACAACTTATGTCTGCTTCCCATGGGAAGGTCTCAGCATAAATAAAAATCATTATTGTTGATATTCACTGAGTTCTTATTGAGCTGCAGGCAGTGCGTCTGCTCTTGTCACATATCATGTCTCTTAATGCTCTCATGAGGGTTGGAAATGTGCGGTAACTTGCCCAAGCTGCCCCACTGTTAAATGAGGAACAGGATTCAAATACAGGCCTTGCTGAATGGCTTCTGAGCCCAAGTTCTTAATTGCTCTGTTGTACCCCTGAGATGACCCTTCTTCAAGTCAGTCTCCTTGATCAAAAGCCCCATCCTGCCACCATCCCTGTCCATGTACAAGGCATTTTCCTATAGGAGCAAAACAGATACTATCAGGAAAGAAGACTCTGGCCCTGTTCAATGCACTCTTCATACAAAAGTGGAGAGAGTATCTGTCCCCCCAGTGCCCCATTGGTGTTAGGTTCCGGAAGATCCAGTCTCAGCAAGTGGGATTAGTGGAGTTGATTACAGTTTCCTCTAATGTGAAATGGGATGGAGGAGTGGGCCTTTCTCCATTCTGGGCACCAACTGTGTCTCAGAACTCAGTAGAAGGACAGTGGGCCTTCAGTGGCTGAGTTCCTTCTGTCTAAAGCTGTGTATTCACATGCGTTCCTCAACAAGGCTCCACGTGCTATTTCCTGTGCCGGTGTGTCTCAGGGGACCCTGATTCTAGAGGCCTGATTGCTCAAAGCAACTGCTTGGGGCCATATGGAAACACAAGATGCCAAGCTGGGCTGCATAAACCTTCCTGGGGTCAGGCATTGCAACAGCAACTTTGATCACTCAAAAAGCAGTGTATTGCCTTGTCTTTGAAGCCCATAGCAGGGTGGTGACACAGACATGGTCCCAAACTGGACTTGCAGACACACATCTCACAGTCAGAAGAAACTGAGGGTGAGGAACAGTTCATTTTGGAGGCAGCTGGAGAAAAGGGGCTCCAAAAAATAGCTATCCTGAGAAAGTTCTGCAAATTGGAATTTGTGAATCACTGAAGCTGAAAAACATCTGATTCAGCAATGCCTAGGGCATTCCAGAAGCTTCAGCCATCAGTCTTTGGAGCTCAGACAAAAGGATGTGTGCAAAGCAGAAAGCCAGATGCAGACTTCAGAACCAGGCCTGCCGATCTGCTCCAAAGAAGCCATGGTTATGGGTTCGGTCCCTGTGAAGTACAGATGGTCCCTGGCAGTGGGAGCTGCTTACACTGGCTTCTCATAAACACAAATAGCTGGGCACCATAATGATGCAGCAAAGTGACATGGGGGCTTGGGGAAAATTGTCTCCCTTTTTAGAGAAACAATCATAATCACATTTCTCGGGTCCTTAGGGGGATCCAGAATAGGGTGACAGTGTTGCCCATGAGGTTAAGTTGGAGCTAATGGGACTCCTTGTTGAGAAGAGAATTCCAAAAGGAAAGGACAGACTAGAAGAGACTAGTCATCCTCCCAAGATCCCAGCGCAGTTGCATATTGGTGCTTTGGCTGGTGTTACACCTGAGGTCTTTCTTTGTCCTTGCATCTTTCATTCTGGTGGATTTACTCATGATCCTGCCAGTTTAGCTAGTGCCAACTACATTTCTCACAGTCAACGTATTGAACCTCAGCGTTTTCCCCCTTCCTCCCCTTCACCTGCTGAACCATGTCTGCCTTCTCCTGGCCCTTGAAGTCTTGCTTGCTTTTGTTTTTAGCCTCACACTCATTCCTTGAATGTAAACACTGCTGTGATTTCCTAACATGAATCTCTGGATCAGCCCATTCCCTTTACCTGCACTGGGTAACCTTGTTGTCTGACTCAGTGCCTAATAAATAATTGGGACTCACCCTTTTGTATGTCTTCAAGTTCACTGATCTTTTCTTTGGTACTATGTAATGTGTTCTAAATTCCATCAAGTGAAATGGAATATTTAGGGATGAAAAACACAGTATCTGAAATAAAATTTCACTAGATTAGTTGATATTTCAGATATTGTGTTTTTTCATCCCTGAATGTTCCATTTGGTAAATATAAATATATGTATTTATATACATTCAGCAACGTCTCTGTACTCTAGCTGGTGGGAACTTGACTTTTCCAGTTTCTGGTTAGGTCCGAAAATTGTTTGGCTTGTAGCTCCCCAGGGATTATTCTTTTTTGTTGTTGTTATTTTTCTTTGCCTAGTTTCATAGACTTTCCCCCCACACATTAGCAGAGTAGAATTAAGTTAAAGACTCAGAGTGTCCCCATGCAGATTTCTGGGGCTCTTTGTATAGAAGCTTCCTCTCCAGGACTCTGTGCCTCCACATCTAGCTGCCTGGGCCTCCCTGGCCACCCGATTTTTGTCACTTGCTCTGTTTATGTTCCCCCTCTTGGTGATTCTCACCAGAAACTTCCCCCAGGTGAAGCTGGGACAGTTGTAGGGTTTCCCTTGTTTTTTTTTTTTTTTTTCCTGTTCGGCTGGGGTCATAGTCCTATGTTGCTTGCTGTCAAATGTCTGAAAATAATTAATATATTTTGTTCTGTCTTGTAGTTTGTTTTTCACAGTGAGAAAGGGGTATCCCGTAGGAGTATCTCCTTCACAGATAGAAGTAAAAGTTGAAGTTAATTCATTTGCTCAATCACAGAAATAGTTGATAGCAGAACTGGGTCTTAAACTCAGAGATGACAGACTTTCAAGCTATGCCTTTTACCGTTATTAAGATCCTGTTATCCTCCCGCAACCTACTCCCTTTTTAAAAATCGCATTCCAGAAAGAAGGCAGGTAAAAATCCAATCAGTAAAAAGTGAATTGGTTATTCTGCTTGCTGGCAATTCCAGTAAAAACGATGAGGCAGGGCGCATGCTGTTATAGTTGGCTACTTCTCAGAGGTGCCCTGACAAAGTGAGCTTTCGTTTATTTTCTTCGTCGTGAGTGAGTGGAGAATGTACGGGGCAGCTCTTCATTTATTTGTTCACTCATTTATTGATTCTATTACTTATTCATCCATTTGAGATTATTTATGGAACACCTACAGCATTCCAGGCACTAGGCTTTTCTTCGCATCGGGAAGTGAGCAGTAACTCCCAATAGGTTTCCTTTCTCTCCTTGCTCACTCTCCCAAACCTTCGCATTCATGATCACGTGAGGAAGGGCCCAGATGGTGACATTTACAGATGTCTCCCTGGGTTCTGGTGGAGCTTCTGAGTGGTTAGGAGAGACGTTAGGGTCTCCTTCCCTATTAAACTAAATGCCAACACTCTTGGGAGGAATCACACATTAAGCCATTGTCAGCCAACCGTTAGCCAGCCATTCATGTTTCAGGAGAGATTTATTAAGTGCTAACTGAGAGCAAGAATAGAGAACAACATGAGCCCCTTGGGAACCGGGATGAGATGAGAAAGCGGGGTAATTTTCACGGGAAAGGTGGCAAGGACAGACACTGCAATTTGGCCTCAAGCTGAGTCACTTAAGGATGTATCTCTTGCCTTCTTCGGTTTGAGTGTCATAATAATAACAAAGTTGAGTGATGTTTTGTAGGTTACAGGTCCCCCTACTCTCATTTTTTCCTTGAAGCTGCCTCTCAATAGACCCTGGAGGTAAAATTAATACTGCTGAGGAAATGGAAGCTTGGAGAAGGGAAGTCATGGTCTTAAGTCATCCAGCTGGTAAGTGCATGGCCTGAATCTGAACTCAGGCCATCTAACTCCAGGGCTTCCGATGCTAATTCTGCTCTGTCATCTGAGCATGCAAAGTTGCTTGTTATGACCAAATAATCTCTGTCTTCGTTACTCGTGCCATCGATTAAGCATTTTGCATGTGCAACCCCTCCACTGAGAACCAAGTTTTTGTGTCAAAGGTCATGTGGGCTCTTTCATGTCAACAAGATGCTTGTTGCTGATCTTGGAAATGAGTTATTCTTTGTGGAGGGTTGATTGGAAGGAAAGTAAAAAGCAAGTCTGGCCAACTATTGCCTGAAAGATCAAGAAATGACAAACAAAAGGACACACAGATGTTCTCATCTTAACGCTCTGTACTACATCTGGGCAACTAAATAGGAAAGAAAGGGCTTTTGAGGAGAAGCAGGAATTGAATGCTATCCTATTGTCAGGTTTGCTGCAGCTGGAAAACAAAATGCAATGTATTTGCAAGGCTGTTCCTAAGAGAGGCACCAGCAGCCTCAAATGAAGGCTAGTTGGGTTAATGAAATAAACGCATTTCCTGCTTCTCCACGATTTATATTTCTAAGGCTGTACTACATAGTAATTCAATAAAGCTGAAATGGCAGGAATGTCTGGCAGATTTTTTGGGAATATGATACTTGGCTCATCGTGGTGGTTCAGTTTTGGTATCTGGGTAAGAGTTAGATACAAAGGGACATCAGAAACAATCCCCCCTCCCCCACCCACCCCCTGTAGTCTCTACTGCCTCAGTACAGCCTACTACTCCCTCTTAACTTTATTCATGTCAATATAATAGGTTATTTACTGAAAGCTTCCTTAAGCTTTCAGTCTATTTGAGAATGATGAGATATTCACTGCCCTCTAACCATGCTCTCCACAATTAGGAAGTTTATTCTTCAGTTTATGGTTTTTCTTTTCCTCTCGATGTAAGAAGAGACTTCGG
>NW_011888797.1:5533722-5538054 GCF_000151845.1 Pteropus vampyrus | reverse complement strand
GTGGCAAGGACAGACACTGCAATTTGGCCTCAAGCTGAGTCACTTAAGGATGTATCTCTTGCCTTCTTCGGTTTGAGTGTCATAATAATAACAAAGTTGAGTGATGTTTTGTAGGTTACAGGTCCCCCTACTCTCATTTTTTCCTTGAAGCTGCCTCTCAATAGACCCTGGAGGTAAAATTAATACTGCTGAGGAAATGGAAGCTTGGAGAAGGGAAGTCATGGTCTTAAGTCATCCAGCTGGTAAGTGCATGGCCTGAATCTGAACTCAGGCCATCTAACTCCAGGGCTTCCGATGCTAATTCTGCTCTGTCATCTGAGCATGCAAAGTTGCTTGTTATGACCAAATAATCTCTGTCTTCGTTACTCGTGCCATCGATTAAGCATTTTGCATGTGCAACCCCTCCACTGAGAACCAAGTTTTTGTGTCAAAGGTCATGTGGGCTCTTTCATGTCAACAAGATGCTTGTTGCTGATCTTGGAAATGAGTTATTCTTTGTGGAGGGTTGATTGGAAGGAAAGTAAAAAGCAAGTCTGGCCAACTATTGCCTGAAAGATCAAGAAATGACAAACAAAAGGACACACAGATGTTCTCATCTTAACGCTCTGTACTACATCTGGGCAACTAAATAGGAAAGAAAGGGCTTTTGAGGAGAAGCAGGAATTGAATGCTATCCTATTGTCAGGTTTGCTGCAGCTGGAAAACAAAATGCAATGTATTTGCAAGGCTGTTCCTAAGAGAGGCACCAGCAGCCTCAAATGAAGGCTAGTTGGGTTAATGAAATAAACGCATTTCCTGCTTCTCCACGATTTATATTTCTAAGGCTGTACTACATAGTAATTCAATAAAGCTGAAATGGCAGGAATGTCTGGCAGATTTTTTGGGAATATGATACTTGGCTCATCGTGGTGGTTCAGTTTTGGTATCTGGGTAAGAGTTAGATACAAAGGGACATCAGAAACAATCCCCCCTCCCCCAACCACCCCCTGTAGTCTCTACTGCCTCAGTACAGCCTACTACTCCCTCTTAACTTTATTCATGTCAATATAATAGGTTATTTACTGAAAGCTTCCTTAAGCTTTCAGTCTATTTGAGAATGATGAGATATTCACTGCCCTCTAACCATGCTCTCCACAATTAGGAAGTTTATTCTTCAGTTTATGGTTTTTCTTTTCCTCTCGATGTAAGAAGAGACTTCGGTTCTGTCCCGCGAGTAATGCTGGGATAGATACTCATGACCATTTTCCTTTGTAAGGGCCCCAGAGACTGAAACCTTTTCCTTGTGTGTGTATGTGAGGCAGAGAAGTAGGAGAGGGAGGGAGGGAGAGAGAGAGAGAGAGAGAAATGTTTTAATCTAAGTAGAGAAACTCCTTAGGCTTTACTTTAGTTTCCATTCTAGTAGCTTTTGTTGAATACATACTCTGTGCCTTTTATGGTTCTCTAGTGGAAATCTGCCCCTTTTGCCCTTCTGCATCACTTCCTTTGGAGAAATGTCCCTCCCACTGCAAATGAGACCCCAGCGGGGCATCACCTAGCTGTAATTACTTCCACACTGCAGGGGTGATCTCTTCACCACTCTAACTAGTTGGATTTCTCTTTCTCCTGGATCCAGCAATTCGACCAATGTAGGATAATAATAATAATAAAAATAATATAAGGCCAACTTCTAGTTTAGGATTGATAGGGTAACAAATAATTTCATTTCTGCTCCAGGTTCTGACTCTACTGAGAAACCAACCCAGGTGTTAGCTTTGTTATTAGCTTTATTCCTGATAAAGCAAAATTAGAGACTATAGATTGGATCCTAGGCCATACTGGGCTTTTGCATCTTCTCTGTTCAAGTGAACTTGTCAGGCAGTGAAACTGAACAAACAGAGCCTCCCCAGCACAGGTGCCTCACCTGGGACCAAGGGAAGAAACTGGGACTCCTGTGGGTAAGAGAATGACCCCAAATAACCTTGGGTGAACTTGCCCTGTGCTCCTTTTCTGGTCTCATCGGCCAGATAATCACTCTGTGCCAAGGAGAGAGGGGTAAAGAGAAGGACGGGATGTATCCCTCCTAACAACATTCCCTTACGTTAAGTAGGAAAAGTTTCCTCCCTTTGTTAAAATGGGAGGAATAAACACACTCCTAATACTATCAGCAGTTGGGGTCTTCCTCTGTGTCACACAGGCCTATCAAGCACTTTACAAAAATGATCTCATTAAATTTTCATGCAAACTCTACGAAATAATGTAATAAGTGCTAGCACTTATTTGGTGTTTATGCCAGACGATTTTCTAAGCCCTTGGCATATATGAGTTCATTCATTCCTTTCCAGCTTTAGGCAGAGTCCTGGCATGCAACGGGGTAATTTGAGAGTTTTGTAAAAGGACAGTTTTCAAAGGTGTGGGAGAAGAGTAGGGCAGCTTGGGGGGGGGGCGGGGTGAGGGGGTGGGCGGGGGGCAGGGAGGTGCTGCAGTACCCAGGAATGGTCAGGAAGGTGTGAGCAAGGAGGCAGGTCCTGGGCTCTAGGACAGCACTGTGCCGAGAGGACCTCCTTGACAGGAGCTGTCATCAGAGGAAGCAGCCAGCCCAAGGTGACCTTTAGGAAAAGCAATCTCCCAAGTACAGTCTTTCAACCTCCGCTCGCTGCATAAGCATGGGTCTTCTGGGGCTTGGAACACTTCCTTACCAAGAGATAAAGAGCTTTTTGGGTTTGTCACCTTGTGTGGGGATATTTTTTCCTGTTCCAGGCACGATGAGTATTCTTTTGTCTAAAGTACGCGTGTCTTGTGTAGGGAAGGGACAGGTTCCTTCTGCTTCTGGCACAAGGTGGGTGTGTTTAGGCTAATTGCTCTGCCTCAGCTGCTGAGAGGGATCCATTCCCATCACTGAAGCTGATCTTGCTCCTCTGTGTAAGCAAAGTGTCATTCCTTCCCGTACTTGACTGTGTTGTGTTCTTCTTGGTGACTCTGATACCAAGATGCAACAGGCAAAAGTGTTTAGAGTCCTCTCTTGGGATCGGTAACGGGTGCACATGCTCTGCCTGATGGTGACTTTGCAGAGAGGGAATTTGGAAAGGATGACCTTGGCTTCATTCCTCTCCCAGTGCACCCTCTCAGCTGAACTTCAACCGTAACCAGAGGGCAGGTATATCTATCTGTTGATGTAGTTGACACAGGTCACCTCCAAGGGCTCAAAGGAGGTGGAAAAAGGTACAGAGTACATCTGGAGGGATAAATGGGAGCTGTTTCTTTTTTCCTAGATGAGGAAACCAAGGCTCAGAGAGGTTAGATAGGGGTTGAAGATTATATCCATAAAATGTGGCAAAGACAGACAAGAACTTAGTCCCCTTCACTATAAAACTTAGGCTCGCCGTAGTCATTCTGGCCCTAGGGCCTTTGGCTGTACCTTCTTGCCTCTGAAAAGTGATCTACAGGCCTGTGCGCCAGGCTGGAGGATGGGGACTGACATCGACTGAGTTTCTACTTCGTCCCAGACACTGTACGAGACAATTTATTCACAACAGGCCTATTGAGGCAGGTATTACTGATTTCATTCTATGTGTGAATAATCTGAGGGTCAGAGAGGTTATGTAACTTGCTTGAGGCCACACAGCTGTTTAAGGTACTAACCCGGGTTTGTTGGATTCCAGAACTATGATCTTCCCACTGTATCATGGGGCAGGAGCTTGAGGAAGGAGGGGCACAGAGGTGTGAGAGGGAGATAAGGAAGAGACTGCTGTGTAGGATTTTTGGAGACAGTAGGCAGGAATGGAGAAGAATCCAGGTGGCAGTGACTCTCTGGGGCATGGGAAACATAAGGCATGTGGGCAGAAATCCCAGAATGCCATCTGGAGTTCCATAAAAACCCAAAGCAGCCTTTATCTGTGCACAATCAGGAGAGCAGACGTGTGCGGGGCTGCAGCTTCCCAGGGAAGCAGAAAACCCTCGTGCTTTGGAAGCAGAGGCCGATGTCTGGTTATGTAGCAGATGGGATCGTAAAATCACATGCTGCAGTGGGTGCAGCCAGCCAGCAGACTCTGCCCGCCCCCACCCCGACCAACAGTGCTGTCATATGGCTGAGACGCTTCTCATCCTTCCTCCCTGCCTGCCCTTCCCATTCCCTCTAAGTTTCTCTTCCCTCTCTCTCTTTTGCTTTCATTACTTTTTGCGTTAGCCTTCGTTAAATCAATTTCCCTCTGCCTCCTCCCAGGGCCTGGGAATGCATTTTCCCTTTGATAATCTTCAGGCCTCTCAAATGCAATGCGTTTAAATCAAAATCACTTTCTTCTCACCTGGCATACCCACTTCTTTTCCTAGCCGGTTTCCCATGTTGCTTAATGGACG
>NW_011888797.1:5524755-5533672 GCF_000151845.1 Pteropus vampyrus | reverse complement strand
AGCCAGCCAGCAGACTCTGCCCGCCCCCACCCCGACCAACAGTGCTGTCATATGGCTGAGACGCTTCTCATCCTTCCTCCCTGCCTGCCCTTCCCATTCCCTCCAAGTTTCTCTTCCCTCTCTCTCTTTTGCTTTCATTACTTTTTGCGTTAGCCTTCGTTAAATCAATTTCCCTCTGCCTCCTCCCAGGGCCTGGGAATGCATTTTCCCTTTGATAATCTTCAGGCCTCTCAAATGCAATGCGTTTAAATCAAAATCACTTTCTTCTCACCTGGCATACCCACTTCTTTTCCTAGCCGGTTTCCCATGTTGCTTAATGGACGGGATGGAAACTCACGGAGCCGACCTTGCTTTCTGCCTCGACTCTTCCTGTCCCTCCTTCCGTCTCCAGCTGGTTTCTCGATCACTCTCAAGGTCAGGTCTGCTTCCACTGCCATGGCCCTGGTTTTCACCTTCATCATTTCTCACGTGAGCTGATTTCCCTGATTGCTTTGTTCCTTCCTTACTCTCTCTTGCACACTGACACTTGAGTCTTCCTAGAACATAGGACCTCACTCCTTTATAGGTGATGTCAACAATCTTAGCAAGAGATTTGAGATTTGAGGCGTTGCAGGGTGGCTTTGGGAATGAGGGTGGGGTGGGCATACTTACGGCCCCATAAGAGTCCAGCTTTAATGGCAAAACAAACCCCTCAAACCAAAAACAAAAAACTTTGCCCATGTAATTTAGGTTAGAACCAGTTGACCTCAAGATAGGGAAATTAGCCTGCATTACCCAGGTGGGCTCAATATAATCACATGACCCCTTAGCAGCAGCAGCAGCAGCAGCAGCAGAAGGCAGAAAGGAAAGCGAGAGATTTGAAGAGGAGTCGATGGTTGTTGCTGGCTTGAAAGGTCAAGGAAATGAGAACCTCAGTTCTACAGCTACAAGGAACTGAATTACATCACCTGCCTGAATGAGCTCGGAAGTGGGTTCTTCCCCAGAAAGGTATGTAGCTCTGCTGGCACCTTCGTTTTGGCCTCGTGAGCCCTTGAGCAGAGTTCAGCCACATCAAGTCAGACGTCTGAACTATAGAGTAGTGAGGTAACAAGTGGGTGTTGTTTTTTTAAGTCCCTAAATTTGTGGTTATTTCATCACAGCAGCCCTAGCGAACTGATAACAGAAACCTAATTCTGAGGGAGATGAGCCTGCTCTACACACCTGTGGCTGACTGGGCCCCGTGGTGGGTCCTTATCAGTGTTGTGATGGACAGGGCTCTTGGTTCAAGCAATGGAAAGGAAACTCAGCTGATCTAAGCAGAAAAGGAATTTGTGAAAGAATATTGGGCAGCTCCCAGAATTTTTAGGGAGCCTGAGAAACAAGGCATGGAAAACTGAAGGCTTGGGGGTAGAAAGGAAGCAAGGTGGCCAGAACTCAGCCAAAATTGGGCCACAGAGCTGATTTGTTGAAAGGACTGTGGCTACCAGGGCTGAGCATGGCCTTCGTGGCTGCTTTGTACCACAGCCAGGTCTGACCTCTGACCATTGGGCACTGCTGCCCTAGAAAATGTGATGGTCACAGTTAGAATTGCCAAAATGAATTCTCCCTTTTCTCTGCTTCTACGGATCCTACTTTGAGATCTGAAATCCTGGGCAGGTGTGTCTGAATGCTCTGGCCTGGGTAATAGGCCCAGGGATTCAAATTCTGGGCAGCTGAAAAATGACTCACAACAAATGATAAATCATCCTATACCATCTCATTTAATCCACATAACAACCCAGCATGGGGCTACTGTTATCCCCATTTATTAGATGAGGAAGTTGAGGGCCCAAGGAGGTGAAGCTACTTTCTTGAGGTCCTGAGCTTGTACCGGGCAGAGCTAAAACTTGAATCTTGGTCACCTGAGTCTTGAGCATATCACTCAGGCTCTTTCTGCTGTGACTTCAGCTGAGTGAAGGTCAAGGTTCAGATCCCTTCCAAGGGAAGAAGAGACAGGTGAATACTGCTCGGTCCTCGGTTCAGAGGATTCTGGGTAGATGGATTGAATGGGAGCAGCAGCCGGCCAGCCATACTTCTGACCCACTTTCTTGTGAAACCTGAGCATGGCAGAACTTTATTTTCCCTATTTGGTGAAATGTGCCTTCTAACATTTGTTCTGAGTCGGTCCCCTTGTGTTACTATTGATTGTGTGATATGCCTGCTTTCTGTCAACCTCAAATTTAGACCAGAGATGTCTGGGACCCTTCTAGAGAACCATCATTGTTAAACCTCACCCTTCTTTCTGTCCTGTCTACTCACACATGATATCAGCTCTCCTCACCCCTTTCGGTCCATCTCCACTAGGTATTACAGAGGAAATTGGGCAGAGTCCTGGGAATCCCAGTCACTCGGGATTCTGCTCGGATATGACAGATACCAATCCCAGCCTTCTGTGGGTCGTGGGGTCCACCTGGTGTGTTCAGCACTCTGCACCCCATCTAACATCTTTAATGCAGTTCTCTTTTCCTGGCCCTTATCCTCCCAGCTCTGAGCCAGGCCAACACCAGAAAGAACAAAAACAGCTCTCATTTGGGGCCTATTTCCCAACTCTGGTTTTCTGGACCGGGTCCAGGCACAAGCCAGTGATTAAAAGAAATTTGAGTTACTCTACTGGTGTGAGGGCCGGGCTAAATGGAAACAAGCCAAGCTCAGACCCCCTAGCAAGGAAACCTCAATTCAAAAGTGCCTCGGGGTGACCCCCAGTAAAAGCCATCTGTGAGGGTGACTAGTAACGCTGACAAGAATTAGTTCATTTAGACATTTATTTCTGATAAATATTCAGATATATATTCAAGAGAGAGATAAATATACATTCAATATTCAAACACATATAAAATAAGTAATATATAAATATATGACATTTGTTGCACATCTAGGGTTATACAATACAGTACAGGAATTAAGCGTAAGGATGGTTGAACACCTACTATGTGCCAGGCACTCAACAAAAATGATCTCATTCTCTAGTCACATCAGCCCTTGAGGTGTGTGTCATCGTTGATATTTTACAGATGCTAAAATGGAGACTGAGACTATGAGCTATTGTGAGGGAGATTGTTTTCATACATTGTGAAGTACAGTGGATGGATGATTACAATTACTGCTATTATGACTAATCATCATTAGTAGTAGTAGTCATGACTGTGAAACAGAGGGTCAATGGTAACACATGTTATCTGGACCACAGCCTATTGGGGTCTCAAGTCAGGAGAGACTACAAGATGACGGACTGAGTCCTTTGTCCAAAACTTGCTTCTTGTATCTATGTAGATACACTCCATCTTAGGTGCTTAGCTCACATAGCTCATCCAATCCTAACAGCTACACTCTAAAAGAGATTATTATTATCCTCATTTACAATTGAAAAAACTGAAGCATAGGAAGAGACTAAGCAATTGTTCAAGTTCATATCATGAATGGGGGTTTGAACGTTGGCGTCTGCTCACTTTACCATTAAGACACATGGCCTCCCAGACAACTGTTAGCCTTTTTCACAATCTGAGGGTGTAGGTTTGCCAGATTTCATCAACAAAAACAGCGTGCTCAATTAAATTTGAATTTCAGATAAACAACAAATAATTTTTTAGTATTGTGTCTCATGCAATATGGCCATGTGACAGATGTGCAAAGCCTATTAGACACCTAGCACTTAGTTTGTGCTCAGAAAGCTTACTTTCCTTCTCCTATCACAGAAACTACTAGATGACTGCTCTAGTTAACTATTTCTTCTCAGTAACAAACCATAATTTCCACATCATCCAGAATAAGGAAGATATTTCCCAGCTTCCCTTGTGACCAAGTGAGTAGGTTATGTCCAATAAAATGTAAGTAGTTTGGTGCTTCTGGAAATTTTCCTTCAAAGAGAGGAAACAAACTTCTTGCTTCCTTTTGGTCTTTCACATTTGTCCCCTCATCTGGCCTGTAATGTAGATGAAATGACTGGCATTCACATTGGACCATGAAGTGACCTTGAGGCCGGAAGGCATAGGATGAGGTTGGTGGAGCTGAAAGATAAATGTCAATGTCCCTAGTGATCATGGGTCCACCATGCTTACCCTTGACTGCTTACCTCTGGACATCTTTTATGTGTGAGAGAAACAAGCTTCTTTCTTATGAAGTTCCACCTGTGTTAGCAGCAGTCAAATGCAATTCACGACTGACATGCATCTATTCTGTAAACATTTACTGAGCACCCATTCCAAGCCAGACAATGTGCTGGGTTCCGGGAACAAAGGAATGCTGTCATTTAGCTCATGGTCTTCTCAAATTTTCTTTATTTCAAATTTAGATTAGAGAGAGAGAAGAAACCTTAGCAATTACTCAGGTCAGTCCTCATTTTATTTATTTATTTAACATTTATACTACCTTTTTCCTTATGTTTAGAGAATTTTGTAACTCACACCTCTCAGTTCAGAGTACATTGTCATCGTTAGTCCATGCAAAGACTCTACCTCGTTTTATTCCCACCCCCTCTTTTCCTAATACTCATGTCCATTCTCTCTCTATACAATAGATATTCGTCCTAATGTGATATATATATATGCTTAAATCTGGGTGTGTCTTTGTAAAATATCCAATGTATGTGTTTTTAATTCTCACAAATGGTATCGTGCCGTAAATCTTTTTCTTTCCTTACTTTCTCACTCCGTGCTATGTTTTTCTTTTAAACACAAATATTCCTAACAATAAAGCTACTGAGTGACGTTTGAGAGTTCTCTGCAAAATTCTTGTGTTCTTGCTGTGGGCCTTAGATTGTATGCCACTAAGGATAAATAGTGAGGATATTGTGTTCGAAAGTTTGTTTTCAATTTTGAGGTTTGCCTTTAACCCCTCTTTTTAGTTTATTTTTTTCAATATGTATCACACATACTTCAAAAGACAAAACTATATTAAAAATGTCACTCAGAGCTATCTCCCTCCATCTCTATCCCTCCACCCTATTTCTGGACCCATACCATTATTATTAGTTTCTGATTTTTCTTCATGGCAATTTTTTTTTTTGCTAAAATGTACATTTACATATAGACATATATATGTATATATAATCTTTCTCTTATTGCATGAAATATAGCACACATGTAAACTGTGTTTTATACTTTGTTTTTCTTTCACTTAACGATATATCTTGGAGTTACTCCCAATCGATATATAGAATTTTTTTTCATTTTTCTTACAATTGCACAATATTCCATTGTGACAATGTACAATAGTTTCCTCAACCATTTTCCTACTGTTGTTGTTGATTTAGGTTGCTTCCATTCTTTTATTATTACAGATAATGCCACAGTGAATAACCCTGGGCACATGTTGTATTTATGGAGCTACATTTTCAGTGTCAATTCCTAGAAAGGGACTTATAGAATCATAGGACAAACGCTATATCACTTTATGAGATGTTTTCAAATTCTCATAAGGATTTTATCACATGAGGTAACGTATGAGATGCCAGTTAATCTGTGGTCCTGCCAAGAGTGAAATCAAACTTTTATATTTTTAACAATCTAATAGGTGAGAAATGGTATCTCACTATAGATTTAATTTGCATTTTTTTCCTATTATGAGTGAGATTTTAGGTCTTTTCACGTGTTTCTGGCTGCTTGCTTGTTTTTTATGTTAACAGTGCATCTTTGAAATCTATCCATGATGTTCTAGGAGTGTACAGTTTGTTGCTTCTTTTGCTGCATTGCATTCCAGAGACTGCATTCATTTACGTTTAACTGTTATTTCCCTAGGCATCACCCATTACCATAAACTTTACTGTAAGCCAGAATTTTTTTGAGATGTAGATATCCAGGAGGACAAAGACATTTAATTTCATTCAGGGCTGACAGATTGCATTCTGAAATGTCTCTAAACATTCACCTTTCCACCAGCATGGCAGATAGTTCTTACTTTCACATTTATCCGTTTTACAGATAAGGCAATGCAGTCTAGATGGGGGTCACGAAGTTTGCCAGCGAGAGCCAGGATTTGAACCTTAGTCCTTTAAAACCATATTAATTACTGTTGACTAATGCCTTAGTCTATAAAAATGAATTAATTCAACAACCATTTATGGAGTGCTTACTGCGTGGCAAGAGAGGCCCTGGGCACTGGAGATGCAAAGAGGAGGTTATAGTCTTGGAGGGGAGATGAGTAAATAAGCACATGACCACAGTCTGGATTTATGCATTTACTTCTGCAAATGTGCACAGGTCACGTGTATGGTCTGTGCGAACTGGCCAAGCCAGCCTTTTTTTCCATTCTTGCCCAAGCCTGAACAAGATGAAAGAGGCTGGTGGTTTTTTTGTTCTGCTTTCTCCTCATCCCTGTCCTGGTCACATGCTCACTTTATGAGGCTCCACGCAAGTGTTTCCACATTAGAAAGGATGGCCCACTAGTCTGCCATAGTAAGAAGTTCTTTAAAAAGTTCAACCCATATATAGCGGGGAAAATACACACACACACACACACACACACACACACACACACACACACACACACACACACACACTTGTATGGGCATATCTTCTGACAGTGTCCTCAGGACTATGAATTTAGGAAAACTGAGTTTTTCTTTTTATTGTTTTGTCTAGCTTGGCTCCCATTATTTCACATTTTCTTTGAAAGCAACTAGATTGGACTGGAGCAGAATCTCACTTTTTAATGCCTGGGGGCTTTCTTAGTCTTTTTCTTCCATTTTTGAAAGATAATGTCTTCTGAACAAAGTATTTGTTAAATAATAACCAATACTCTTTTCCTGTTACTTATGATTCAGATACATAAATAGTTTCGATTATGTAATAAAATCACATTTTAGGATTCTATCGATGGCCCAGATAGCCAAAATCATAGATTCTAATCAGCATCTGGTAAGCAGTGTTGGTGTACTTGGTCTTCAAGATGGGACCTGGAAATGTCAGAAATAACTTAGACCGTTTTTTGGCTCCATATTTCTAATTCTGCCTGCTTGCTTGCCCGTCTGTCTAGCTAGCTATCACCTGTCTAGCTCAAGAATTCCTTTGATGTCATCTATGATTATTATCAAATAAATTCAAAGCTCAGCTGATGGAATCTTCTTAGTATGGCATCATGGTTAAGTCTTGGCTGTGAAGTTAGACTACCTGTATTTGATTCCCAGACATGCCCCTTGCCAACTGTGTGACCTCAGGCAAGTTACTTCTCTAGACCTGTTTACCCACATGTGATGTCTCTCTAACACTGGTTCCTCTTATGGGGCTGTTATGAGGATTAAGAGAGTTAACAAATGAAAAGCAAAAAGTGCCTGGTAGCACACAATATACATGCTAGTTGTGGTAGTAGTGGTGGTGGTGGTGGTGGTGGTGGTGATGATGATGATGATGATGAAGAAGAAAATGCCTTTATTTTCTACCATGTTATTGCTCTTATTACTTTCATGTAATTTGTATTTCCAAGGTGTCCATCAAATTCTCCAAACTTCGTATGGCTTGTCTCCTTGAAGATTTTGGGGTCTTTGGGTTGTACATTTTACCACCAAGATTATTCAGTGGTTTGAACATTCATTGCTTTGGTCTAGATCAGTGGTTTTCAACTGGGACAACCCTCCCCACTGTCCTCCACTCAGGGGACATTTGTCAAGATCTGGAGACATTTTTGATTGTGAGTTTCAATAAAGGCCTCAGAGTGAGACTAGGTTCTCGTGTCCATTTCTAAAGAACTCACTGTGGCTATGGGAGTCTTGTGCTCAAACCATTCAGGTGTCTGTCAGATGCACACCTTGGACCTGGGGGTGAGGTCAGCTCCAGCATGTGGACTGAGAGTGAGGGCAAATGGTTCCCTAAGAAAAATCAGGAGGCTGTTACCAGAAAGTGGGGCACGGAAGCTGGGTGGGCTGAACAGATGCCTCACCCACTGCACAGATGAAGAAACTGAGGCTACCTCAGACCAGCTAGTTCATGGAGCTGCCAAGTTTCTGACCCAGGTCTAACCCCAAAGCCCCTGCTCCTTCTGCCACGCACTCTGCCAAGGGCATGCTGCCCCCCACACCCATTTCTGTGCTCTCTCTTCACCACACTTCCTGTACCCCTGGTTCCGAGGTCCTACTTTTATGCCCAGGACGTCTACATCTTTGTCTTAATCATGTTCTCCTCCATCCACCCTTATTCACAGGTCTTTACAAGTTATGAGCCACCTTGCTCTTCACTGTCTTATTTCAGCTGGTTCTGACCATAACCAGAGCTAAGATGAACTCGACTGTCAACAGTGTGTAAACCACAGCTCAGGGGACCTAAGCAGAGGCCCATTGATGATGGTGGCATGAGCGGCTGCCTAATGATGGCATCATACCCTTGAACATTAATTGTCTCCCTACAGAGTGTTTCCCCATTATTTGTTTCTGAAAAAGCAGCGGAGGGTAAATTAGCTGTGGATTGGATGGCAGACTCCTGGATGTGCTGAGATTGACCTTGGGATAGATGAATTTACCCACCAGCCAAGGGCAGCTCTGGATCACCTCCCCAGTGAGGATGGAGCCTGCCAGGAGGTAGGAAAGCCAGATGGGTGTTCCATGGGGGCAAAACAGTCCCAAGAGGAAGGAAAGAACAGGTGAGGTGAGGGGAGGGGAGGGGAGGGAAGGGAAAAGGGTTTCTTTTCAACCTCACCAACCAGTTTAAGTCACCTCTTCTCCCCTGGAAGGTGAGGGGCAGAAGAGCTGAGCACTTACCCTGGGGCGGGAGACCTACCCCACCCCCAGCATTCAGGCTTGTTGATGCAGAGGCCTGGGCTCTGAGATCATGTGAGGGTCCAGGGCCGCTGTCTTGCCCTGGCCCTCAAATTGTTCACATACCACAGATGTTTGAGGGGAAGAGCAGGGGAAATGAGGAAAGACAAGCAGTTGGAGGTGTGAGGAGGAGGGAGGAGAGGGGAACACACAGAGGGC
>NW_011888797.1:5516912-5521710 GCF_000151845.1 Pteropus vampyrus | reverse complement strand
GGCTAAGGACAGACATTTATTGTCTCACAGTTCTGGAGGGCAGAAGTCCAAAACTGAGGAGTCATCAGGGCTGGTTTCTTCTTATGGCTGTGAATAACGAATCTGTCCCAGGTCTCTCTCCTTGGCTTGTATACGGCCACCTTCTCCCTGTGTCTCTTCACATCATCTTCTCTCCCTGTTTGTCTATCTCTGTGTCCAAGTTTCCCCTTTTTATAAGGACCAGTCATATTGAATTAAGACCTACCTCTGCTGGACTCATTTTAATTTGATTACCTCTCCAAATTCTGAGGTACTGGGTGTTAGGTCGCCAAATTAAATTTTTGAGGTGACAATATTCATCCCATAACAGTTCCCAGCATTATAAGGACATTAGTCCACATAATTTCTTTTTTATTTGTCTTGATGGAAGTACTGAAGTTTTGCAATTGTAACCTGCTGTGTCCAAAATTATGAAATATGTTAAGGACTTAGAAAATTAGCTAATATATCAGAAAGTCATATGCAGTGGAATTTCTGGGTCAAAAATTGGAATATTTCTAAGGCCTTTGATATTCATTGCCAAATTTCCTTTAGAAAGACCAACCCCTGACCCCTAATGCTCTCAATTAAGGGAACAATATTCCTCAAGGCTGAGATTCCGTTTTATTGCTTTTTTGTTTACTAGGCCATGCCTGGCATCTATTAGGTGCATGGTACGTATTTCAATGTAAAACAATTACTTCATTGTGCTTCATTTTTTAAAGCATGAGTATGTCTCAAATATTGTATGGGACACACGTATACTAAAAAAATTATTCTTTGTTTATCTGAAATTCAAATTTAAATAAGCATCCTGCATTTTTATTTGCTAAATTGGAAGATGCCATCCATTGGCCAAGTGGGAATAACAACAATCCTTCTGTCTTGATCGCCACCCCATGATCACACGTGACAGTCATCAGTCCAATGACTGGCACGGAGTAGGCCTTCTTCAAAAGTTAATTAAAATAACAGTTTATTCCTCGCCACACTCGCCACTGCAGGCAACTACCAGTTATTTGAGCACCTATGAAGTCTCAGACATCTTAGAGATGGTATTTCTGATCTTCACAGCAACCGAGCCCGAGGACTTCCAGAACTCACTGAGGGGTAATCTGACGTAGTCGAAGCTTCCTGGCTGTGTCGGGATGGAGCCAGAAAAATTCTGTCTGTTACTGGTACTGGGTAGAGGGGAAAAATGTGGCTAAAATTACAAATTCTTCTCTTTAAGGAAGGTGGGGTACTAAGGCAGAGAGAGCTGTAAAAAAAAATGCTGATTTCACTAAGTTCTCCACAGTGGTGAAAGGCCAACCCCACAGGGCATTTTTGTGGGCCAGTTGTGAGGGGTGATCTTAGCTGGTGAGGGACTTTCGATCTTATCAGTCTTCCGGTTGCGTCAGTCGAGGAGCATTTGGGGTGTGTGGAGGGGTTGGGGAGGAATCTTTACTCCAGCCAGCTGGTAACTGCATGCTTCGAGCCAGACGACCCTTTAGGAGAAAGTTCATTCCTTATCCTCCTGTTTCCATGAGGAACTTTTGCCCTCTTTCCCCAGTGGATGAAGAGGGCCTAGGCTGATTGGCCGAAGCGGCAGAAGGACTGAGGGTTTGCTCCCCTTTTCTCTCTTTCCCCTTTCATAAAGGCCTGTCTGCAGGATAGAAGCTTTCTCCCGCGGTCCCCACAAACGGCTATCTGGGTGGCGCACTGTAGCACACCGTGTGTCCAATGTGCATAAAGGTTGCAAATGGCACTCCCTGAAGTTGAGCAGGGTGCCTGCCCTGCATTCTCCTCTAACTCCAGCCCCCAGTGGGGTAAATACCTGTGGTGAGGGCCCAGAGGCAGGCATTAGAAGCAGGTCTGGAAGTCCACCTCTCGCTGTCCCAGTCGTGGGCCAGTGGTGAGGGACTTTCGATCTTATCAGTCTTCCGGCTGCGTCAGTCAGTCGAGGAGCATTTGGGGTGTTTGGAGGGGTTGGGGAGGAATCTTTACTCCAGCCAGCTGGTAACTGCATGCTTCGAGCCAGACGACCCTCAAAGATGTCAACATCCCGATCCCCAGAACTTCTGAATATATTACCTTATGTGGCAAGACAGACTTTTCAGATGTGATTAAATTAAGGATCTTGCTTATCCTGGGTCATCTGTAATCACAAGGTCCTCCTAAGAAGGAAGGTGATGTGATGAGGAAGGCGGCAGCTTTACAGGCGTTCTGTTGCTGGCTTTGAAGAGGGAAGGGGCCATGAGCCCAGGAAAGATTCTCCTCCAGAGGGTCTAGAAAGTAATGCAGCCCTGTGACACCATGATTTTAGCCTAGTGAAATAAATATGTGTTGAGTTTCTGACGTCCAGATAATAAACGTGTGTTGCTTTAAGCCACCAGGTTTTGGGAATTTGTTATGGCAGCAATTGGAGTGGATACAGACCCGGTTGGTGTTACGTAGCAATTCCCCTTCTTGCTGCTGTTTGGTCAGGTCTGGTCTTCCTCATGGGAGGTGCTCAACGTCTAGACCTGTGGTGCCCAATACAGTAGCCATGAGCCATATGTAGCTACTACTTAAATTAAAATTAAATACTAATTGAAAATTCATTCCATTAGTTGTACTAGCCACATTTCAACTGCTCAATAGCCAGATGTGGCTTGCAGTTTACCTATTGGACAGCGCAAATACAGGATAGTTTCATCATCCCAGGAAGTTCTATTAGACAGCACTGGGTGGGACTTAGGGGGAAGTCGTAGGAAACCCATTAACTCTTGAGTATTCGCCACGTTTCCAATTGGCCAAAATAAAGAATATAGCTGTTGGTTTATCTGACCTCTGTATTTATAGTTCCAGATGTATTTTGCCCTGTGGGCAGTGGGGCAGAGGTGAGATTGATCCCTTTAAGTCCCAGCACAACTAAGCCAGGACAAGGGTGTCATAGAATTGGAAGGGAGGAGCCCAACTGCCAGGGACCAGAGGATGCCAGGTTTGGCACCCATTAGGGCTTCTTGACTCCTAAGAGAGATCTGGGGAGAGGAAGTGGTGAAGTCCTTCAGACACATAACCCAGACGGCAGCTGCATTCCCAGAACCCCTGAGATCCAGATAAGATCGCCTTGAAACCTCATTCCATTCCTGAGCCGTCCAGTTCTCTTCTCCAGACTTCTGAGTATTTCTTTTGACATTCTCAAGGCCATTCTCTCCTTGAGGCTAACCTCTCTGTGCTCCATAAAACCAAACCTGACTTTCAGCTCATTCATTGGTTTCAATGCAAAAAACTCCCCCAGGTCAAGCATTTGAGAGGTGGTGTGGAGTGATGGTTAAGGACGGGGACTCCAAAGTCAGACTGCCCAGGGCCTGTCACTTACTAGCTCTGGGAATCTGGACAACTTACCTAACTTCGCTGTGTCTCAGTTTCTCATCTGGAAAACTGCGATAATAATCGAGTTGTCGTGGGGATTAAATGGGTTAATTTGTGGAAATCCCTAAAAGAGTTTCTGGCACATAATAAGTTTTTAAAAGGGACTGTGTAGGTATATTAGACTTGACTGAACATTTGGGGTTCACAGAGAGAAATCTGATTGTAAACAATTCAATATCCAATTCGCGTCATTCCTGGTTTAGAAGTCTGTTCAGCTTCTGTCACTGAAGATTCTAAATGAGCCCCTTGCTGTATGTGGTACCTGGCCCCTGGTCTTCTCTTCTTCCTCTTCTGTCTTTGGCTGGGGGCCTCCAGGGTGGGTAGGGGAGTTTATAAGGCACGTTCCAGATTGCTCTTTAACAAGGATTTTTTTTTCAGTCCAGATTCATCACTCTTCATGTGTTTATGCCAGTGGCATTTCAGGCTAAAATAGTCGGCGTTATCTTTTTCAGAGGAAGTGGGAGGTGGGCCCTTCCAGCCGCGGCCTGTGAGCCATTGGCTGCAACTGTGAGTCAGTAATTCCTGGTCCCCTTTCCGCAGGGGCTGGGCTGGGGGCTGTATGAGAGCTGGTCTCGGATTTATTCTGGGGTGTTGCCTAAGCCCAGCGGAAGCACCACCCTTCGAGTGGTGAACATGGGAGGGACTGGCATTGACCTCAGAGTGAAAAGATCCAGATTCCTCCCCCACTCCCAGCTCAGCTACTTACCTGCTCTGTGTCCTTGGATAAGTTACTTCACCTCTCTGGGCCTCAGTTTCCTTACATGCAAAACACTGATAATAGCTACCTTATGAGGCTGCTACTACAATTCAGCGTAATAGTTTATTTAAAAGGCAATAGTGCATTTGAAAAGCCTGGTATACAGTAGGTGCTCAATAAACAGTAGTTATAATTTACCTTAGCACTCATATCATTGTTATAAAGTCGGTGTAATTGCCCCATTTTGACTGTGCAAATTGCCACCGGTCTCAAAACTAAATACATTGGAGCCAGGACGATTGCCCCTCTGATTCCAAATGTTACAATTTTCTTTGCCTCTTCTGTATTACACAAATGCACGAATACATTCTTTTTGCGAAAACTTAATAATTTAGAAGCTTACAGAGTGAAAAGTGAAGTTCATGCCTCACCTGTTGACCTCATTCTCCTGCTCAGAGATAACCACCATTAACAGTTCATTACGGATGAGTGTAGTCCATTTTCTAGGAAGTTTCATCCCGATTTTCACACACACTTTTTAAGCATGAATGGTATCTATCTATCTGTTTATACAGCCAGTTCTGTGACTCATTTTTGACGCTTCGCTCTGTCTTGGAAATTTTCCCACACCCGTATTTATAACTTTGTATCATTTTTTTGATAATCATTACTTAAGATTCCAGAAAA
>NW_011888797.1:5508432-5516862 GCF_000151845.1 Pteropus vampyrus | reverse complement strand
CAGACACATAACCCAGACGGCAGCTGCATTCCCAGAACCCCTGAGATCCAGATAAGATCGCCTTGAAACCTCATTCCATTCCTGAGCCGTCCAGTTCTCTTCTCCAGACTTCTGAGTATTTCTTTTGACATTCTCAAGGCCATTCTCTCCTTGAGGCTAACCTCTCTGTGCTCCATAAAACCAAACCTGACTTTCAGCTCATTCATTGGTTTCAATGCAAAAAACTCCCCCAGGTCAAGCATTTGAGAGGTGGTGTGGAGTGATGGTTAAGGACGGGGACTCCAAAGTCAGACTGCCCAGGGCCTGTCACTTACTAGCTCTGGGAATCTGGACAACTTACCTAACTTCGCTGTGTCTCAGTTTCTCATCTGGAAAACTGCGATAATAATCGAGTTGTCGTGGGGATTAAATGGGTTAATTTGTGGAAATCCCTAAAAGAGTTTCTGGCACATAATAAGTTTTTAAAAGGGACTGTGTAGGTATATTAGACTTGACTGAACATTTGGGGTTCACAGAGAGAAATCTGATTGTAAACAATTCAATATCCAATTCGCGTCATTCCTGGTTTAGAAGTCTGTTCAGCTTCTGTCACTGAAGATTCTAAATGAGCCCCTTGCTGTATGTGGTACCTGGCCCCTGGTCTTCTCTTCTTCCTCTTCTGTCTTTGGCTGGGGGCCTCCAGGGTGGGTAGGGGAGTTTATAAGGCACGTTCCAGATTGCTCTTTAACAAGGATTTTTTTTTCAGTCCAGATTCATCACTCTTCATGTGTTTATGCCAGTGGCATTTCAGGCTAAAATAGTCGGCGTTATCTTTTTCAGAGGAAGTGGGAGGTGGGCCCTTCCAGCCGCGGCCTGTGAGCCATTGGCTGCAACTGTGAGTCAGTAATTCCTGGTCCCCTTTCCGCAGGGGCTGGGCTGGGGGCTGTATGAGAGCTGGTCTCGGATTTATTCTGGGGTGTTGCCTAAGCCCAGCGGAAGCACCACCCTTCGAGTGGTGAACATGGGAGGGACTGGCATTGACCTCAGAGTGAAAAGATCCAGATTCCTCCCCCACTCCCAGCTCAGCTACTTACCTGCTCTGTGTCCTTGGATAAGTTACTTCACCTCTCTGGGCCTCAGTTTCCTTACATGCAAAACACTGATAATAGCTACCTTATGAGGCTGCTACTACAATTCAGCGTAATAGTTTATTTAAAAGGCAATAGTGCATTTGAAAAGCCTGGTATACAGTAGGTGCTCAATAAACAGTAGTTATAATTTACCTTAGCACTCATATCATTGTTATAAAGTCGGTGTAATTGCCCCATTTTGACTGTGCAAATTGCCACCGGTCTCAAAACTAAATACATTGGAGCCAGGACGATTGCCCCTCTGATTCCAAATGTTACAATTTTCTTTGCCTCTTCTGTATTACACAAATGCACGAATACATTCTTTTTGCGAAAACTTAATAATTTAGAAGCTTACAGAGTGAAAAGTGAAGTTCATGCCTCACCTGTTGACCTCATTCTCCTGCTCAGAGATAACCACCATTAACAGTTCATTACGGATGAGTGTAGTCCATTTTCTAGGAAGTTTCATCCCGATTTTCACACACACTTTTTAAGCATGAATGGTATCTATCTATCTGTTTATACAGCCAGTTCTGTGACTCATTTTTGACGCTTCGCTCTGTCTTGGAAATTTTCCCACACCCGTATTTATAACTTTGTATCATTTTTTTGATAATCATTACTTAAGATTCCAGAAAATGGATGTATGATTATGTTATCAAATTTATAAATGATTTCTCTATTGAAAAACGTTTGGATTGTTTGTAGTGTTTCATTTTTGAACTTCACCTGTTCGTATTAATGTGACAGGTCTTTCGATCCCGATGTAGTCACATCTGCCAGTCATTCTTTTTCAGCTTCCGAGTTTTGTGTCTTGTGTAGGAATGTCTTCCCCCATCTCAAGGTTGTAAAAATATTCTCCTCTGCTCTCTTCTGGTATAACCTCATCCTAATGCTAGAAGTGGGGCCCAAAATATTGTCACTTTAAATGTGGGCATCAATGTTATCATGCTGAAGATGAGAACTAATTGGCAATCATTGGTTGTGTTGTATCTGAATTCGTTTGTTATGGGACATACTTTGTAGTTTTGGTTTTGTGTCAAAGTCTAATGCATCTGAGATCTATTATTTTGAATGGCATTGGGTAGGATCCAGTTTTATTTTTTCCTTTATAAGTGAGCAGTTGTGTCAATACCATATATTGGAGGGTCTTTTCTTTCTTCTTCTGATTTAAATTGTCACCTTTATCATTAGACTATATCTTATCTTTGGGCCTATTTCTGAAATCCCCTGTTCCATGAATATATTTGTAGTCTTAATCATATTCGTTCACTTATTTTTTTCTATTGCTCTATACTCGAACCAATACTACCTTGGCAAAGAATAAGTGATCAAATAATATAATAAATATTTTCAAATGAGTTAATGTAAGTGAATGACAATAAGAGATGTCTTACTTCATGATTTTTGTATTTATTATAGTGCTAAGTCTGACTTGTTCATATTCATTTGGGATTTATCATCTATCTTAGAGAATGTGGACTATGGCTTTTTATTCGCGTGTTCTCCTTATCTAGCTTTGGCACAAGCGAACGAGTCCCTGATCTTTCCAGCAGCTCACACATCTTCTCTGTTGCCTTTCCACATATGTTAGTGACACATTTTATTCCGGCCGTCGTGACAGAGCTACAGCCCTGGAGCATCAGTGAGAGGATATAAGTAAAGAAAAACTCCGATCTTGATCCTGGATGAAATCACTGGCAAGCGGCGAGTGTAGGAGAAGCATTTGCAGGCCGGATGGTTCAGCTTAAGGGAGGAACGCAGGCAACAGTTCTAGAGATCACAGTATTGTGAACTTGCCTAAGGCGGGTGCCAGGATACTAAACTCCACATAGGTGAATATGTGTGTGTGTGTGTTCGTGTCTGGGTCTTTCTACACGTGTTCGTGATTAAGCCTATATGCTTATCACAATGTATAGTGTTATATGTACGTGTATGTAAGCATGTGAATGAGTATATATGCCTGTATGTATATGTATATCTATCTATCTATCTATCTATCTATCTATCTATCTATCTATCTATCTATCTATCTATCGGAATTTATGCATGGGGGGATGCTTGTATGTATACTAAAGAAATTTCTGCCTCAATCCAGGGCTGGTCAGACAGGATAGCACAGGGACTGCTGAAAGCTTCATGGGTTTTGTGAGTGGATGGATCAGTGAGCCAATATGAAGTACAGCTGAGAAAGGCTGAGACCGGAAAAGTGAGGCACAGGATGGACATTGTGGCTTTGAGAAAGCGATTTAATCTCACTTAACCTTAGTCTCCTCCCCACATAAAACATAGAAGAGACTCACCCCTGCCCTGTCCCCTCATCCCTCCTGTCTTCAAGCTTGGTGTGACACTCACATGAAGCTGACATCCGTGAAAGTGTCTTATGGGACAAAGGGGAAGGAAGTGCCATCAAGCTCTGGTTTCTTGTTTCCCGTCTGTGCTGTTACCAACCAGGTAGAGGCCAGGACATGGGGGCCTAGGAACAGCTCTGTTTCGTTTGCACTGGGCTGTCAAAAAAAACACGTGGGTATGTGCATTCCCCCCAGGAGCTGGTGTCTCCTGTCTCATGTCACAGGGCTTGGACACCCTTCTAATCAAGCCAACTTCATGTTTCTGTGTCCTGTGGACAGAGATGTTGGCTCCCCATATCCCACCCTCCCCTCAGCACACAAACGAGCCAAGACAGACAAACAGAGTCTCTCTCCAGAGCAAACACTAGACACACAGTCCCGGCTGTGGAAGTCTGGTACAACACGAAAACTTCAACTGCTCTCTCTTGTTGAGTCTGCTAGGCTGGCAGACTCCATTACCTTTCTCTCAGTTAACTATATTTGCAGGTTTAAAGGTGCCTGGCATAGAGTTAAGCAGAGCAGCCCCATCTTGGCTTCTCCTGCTTTAAATGCTGCAGTGTGGGCAGCATGCTTTGCAGAGGTCTGTCGGCGTGATGCTACCCATGTCACCTGGCAGCTGAAGACTGCACGGCCAGAAGATGAGGTAGCAAGGGAGACTGGCCACTTCTGAGTATGAGGGAGTAATGGGGGAGAATGCCGTCCAGCAAAAGGTGCTAAAAATGTCCAGTCAGTGTTGGGAGAGTATTAGGATTCTTTTTGATATAAATGACGAGGGGTGGGGGTGGGGCGGGGAAGGAAGAAACCTAATTCAAATTAGCTTAAAGAAAAAGTAAAATTAGTACTCTATTTCTCTTTGATCTTTTCTCTTTCACTGCATTGGCCTCATTCCTCAGCCCCTTTAGACAGGTTAACTTTGTGTAATGGAGGAAGATGACCGCTAGAAACCATAACTTTATACCCTTCCAAGAACCCCTGTAACAGGAAGTCATCTCAGATTGCTTTAGCAGAAAAGTCTTAGTGAAGACTGATTTGCTTGGCTCAGGACATGTGTCCACTTCTTGTCCAATCACTGTGTCTGGAGAGAGAAAATGTTCTGATTAGCCATCCTGAATCACTGGCCCACTCCTACAGCTGGAGTGGGGAATTGACCATCCCCAGATAGTGCTTGGAGTGGGGGAGGAGCGCATCCAAAAATGGAAGGGATCCTGGACAATCAAAATTCATGTTCACTGTGCAGTGGCCGCCAACCTTTTGGCAACAGGGACCAGTGCTCTTATGAAAATCCAATGCCTGATGATCTGAGGTGGAGCTGAGGCGGTGATGCTAGTGCTGGGGAGTGGCCGCCAATATAGCTGAAGCTTCACTGGCTTGCTGGCCACTCACCTCTTGCTGTGCAGCCCTTTTTCCAACAGGCCGGTACCAGTTAGCAGCCCAGGGGTTGAGGACGCCTGCACTATGGGAAAAATAAACGCTGGCTCCATTAGAGGAAATGGGCCCCTTGACTTAAATTGCTTTCTGAGCCTTGGTAGGCACCATTTTCCATTGCTTTGAAGCCATCTCAGAGTAGAAGGAATATGATGAAGTTATTGTATTGTTGATGGTGAATGTGCTGATCTCTCCATCCTCGCCACCTTTCAAAGGATCCTTGCAATAAGACCATCACTGGAAGTTATTTATGCATGTCTGCATGTCTGTTTCTTTCTTGAGATCATGAGAACCCAGGCTGGAAGGACCAGCCTAATGTGTGTCTGGATGTTGCTTTCCTTCTGGTCTAATCACATGTGGGAAGAGGAAGTTCAATGTTGGATGCAAACATTTGAGAGGGCCACTGATATATTTTATCAGTCTATTAGATCCAATCTATTTGATTGGATTCTGGAGAGGTTCACCCAGCTGGACATTTCATTCTTAGGAAGCATCAGTAAGGAAACTGGAGATGTTATTTATGCTGGAAAACAGAAGACATACAGGACCTACTGGCCAGTGATTTTATCTATGGGAAAGATTGATCCACGGAAGTATATTAGTCTGCTCAGGCTGCCCTAACAAAATACCACGGACCGAGTGGCTTAGACAACAGACATTTATTTTCTTACAGTTCTGGAGGATGGAAGTCCCAGATCGAAGTCTGGCGGGATCAGTTTCTGCTGAGGGCCCTCTTCCTGGCTTTCAGATAATTGCCTTCTCTCTGTATCTTCACATGGTGGGGAGCTCTCTGGAGTCTCTTCTTATAAGGACACTAATTTCTTTTGATCAGGGACCCACTTTTATGACCTCATTTAACATTACTTACCTCCTTAAAGTCCTATCTCCAAATACAGTTACATTAGAGGCTGGAGCTTCAACATATGAATTTGGGACAGGGGAGTAGAAACAAACATTCATTCTCAAATGGGAAGGGACAGTAGGTTTATTCTTAATCCTACTGAACCTTAATTTCCTATGATTATGTGTCAGAAACCGGGCTAAGTGCTTTATGTGAATTATCTTAGTTAATTTTTTTCCACCTCTACGAACTATATTATCATTACCTCATTTTTACATAGGAGGCAACCAAGGTTGAAGGCAGTTAAGGAAGTTACCTAAGGTCACAGAGCTAGTAAGTGGCAGAGCCAGAGCTTGAGCCCAAATCCACCTAATTAAAAACCCACACTCTTAACTGGGATGCTTCCAGCCACTGACCACCCGCCCCCACTGAGAGTCTAAACCACAATTCTCTTTGAATGTCCAGGTTTCTTGGAGGAATTTGAGTTTCAGTGTCTGCCTATGTCATAAAGCATGCAGTTTTTCAGTACGATTTCTTATGGATCAGGGAGAACCGAAACCTGAGTAATCAAAGCCCTTCATGTTTTGGTTTGGGAAACAGTCTGATGTGCCCGAGGACATTCACCCTCAGATACGCCCTGCTCCCCATACCTGGTTAGGCCACGCTCTTAGCGGCAGCTTCGCTCTGAAGTTAGGTTGCATCAAGGTTCTTGGTTTGATGGAATGACATCGGGAAGAGAAATATGGAAAACTCACAAGTTCATCGTCTTCGTTCATTAGAGGTGGGTTTACCATGAAGCTAATGAAGCTTCGGGGCCTCTCACGGGCCCTAGCTTCATGTTTACATAGCTGTATGTTTTCATAAGACATTTTAACTGCAGTGGCTGAGACTACTGTCTCTTTTCACTTCACCTCCTTTCCTTCACATTTCTTGGGTCGGATGGTGTTGGGGTGACCACTCTTTCATGCAAGGTGGTGTTGGATGGCCAAGCATATTTTATATGCTCAGTTTTGTCTTGTTTTTCTCTAATTGTATAAGCTTCGACTCCCCCACACTCCCCAAACTGATCTGCCTCTCCTTTCTCATCATTACTGGTTCTATGACTCAGAATCTGCTTGGTAAGTAGCTGTGTCCCTGTGAGTGATCGGTAGGATGGAGATCATTACCTCTACCTTCATGCCACTCTTGGGATCCCTTTCAGCTTTAAGAGCAGAGTCAACAGCCAGCAGGCCCCGGGCGAGCGTGTGCCTGACCTAGGTGTCTCTCAGGAATGAGCCTATTATTCATTAACAAGCCTGGTTATTTTATGGGCCAATTAACTTGGGGGGCTGTGCAAGGGAAGTTCTGACATTGTGCTAGGCTGCATCCCCGCTCCTCATCTCTCTGTTCTCCCCACCGTAGTTTGGGTCTTTGCCACTGTTTAAATTTAAGCCGATTTGCTCTCCCGGCATCTGCAGTTTGATTATTTGACTATTGCCTGGCTCTTGGTCAAACCACTGGGGAGCTCACTAGCCAGTGATTAAATCTGAGCCATGATTATAATGGTTTTATTTTAGTTGGGCCTCTGTTAATGGGCCCACTGGTATTAGAGTGCAGTGTTATTGTAATGAGGTATCAGCCTCATAGAAATAATCATGCGAAGCGAGTGGGCTGAGACATGCCAGACAAATGGAGTTGATTATTTGGCCAGCACATCTTGATATTTCATTCTGTTGTGAAAGGGAGAGTGTGTGGGAAGAAAGGCGAGGAGACCGGCCATTACCGAGCACCTACTGTGTGTTAGGCATGCCCCAGGCGCTTTTCCGTGTTCTCCATTTTATTTTGTCATGATGCAGCATAGTAGCATTATGCGCGTACCTGTGTTGACAGAGGAGGCACAGAGAAGTTAAGAAGGTCACCCTTAGTCACGCAGCTGGAGATGGAGGAGGCATATTAGGCTGAGCAGCCTATTTAACTTCAAATGCTCTGTTTCTTTCACCGTACGCTGACTGATGTGCACATACCTGTAAGGCCCTCCCAGCTCCTACATGGTTTTTTTTTTTTTTCTTCTGTTTATTTTTGGTCTCAGTATCAGAAATGCTCTGTGGGAGGTGCTGCGTGCAGGGAGGAAGCTCCAAAAAGTAAGAACATAGGTGAGGTCATTTGTAGGAAGAATCACCAAGATCGTTTTGAAGGCAACTGGAAGTTATTGATTTTGCTTCTTGACTTCTTAGTGCAATGCAACCCAAAGAGAAGAAACGACTCACTAGCTCAGAAGCAGGGTGTAATTCCGGCTGTGCCACTAACTTCTGTGTGTCCCTGCCTTTCTGCTCCCTGCCTACTTCTCCAGCATCTGTCACCTACCATTCTCTGTCTTACTTATGCTGCTTTAGCTTCGCAGCATGCAAGTAATTTATTTGGTAAGTGATCCCAGGAAACACTGATAAGGGAGTGAAGCCATGAGACAGGGATGGGAAGAAAAGGGATAAAGGGCGGGTCATTAAGTATGATAACTTTTGGGCACCTGGAGCGTACTGCTGCTGGGGGACCCTGGGAGCCGGTGTAGAGCACACACTTCAGTTATCCTACCCAAGGACCGAGTGACTGTGACTTTGGAGAAAGCCCTCCAAGAGTTGCAAGTTTGTAGAGCTGGAAGACCGGCTGGCGTGCAGAGCGTCCACTGCCAAGAGGATATGGGCGTGTCATGGACAAGATTCTGACA